>NC_084975.1:2864735-2892451 GCF_963691925.1 Scomber scombrus | reverse complement strand
TAAAGTGATACTGACACTAACTGAGTCCTCCATTAGATTCCCATTAACACATTTAGGTCTCTGTCTTTTATCCGGTGTAACAGGCGTGTAGTGTAGACACACTTTAGAGCGTTTAGGTGACATCTTGGCTGCTGAACTGCTAAGCGCTCTAACTCAAATTCACCACAACCTCACCACCACAGACGGGTTGTAGCTGCTGTGGCAGTGGACCAATCACATGAGGCATTAAATCCAAGAACACTTCCTTTTGATTGGCTGTGAGCAAGTCCATACAAATAGTCATATTTTCTAGCTCTGGGTGCTAATAAATCCATATTTTATGTTGTCATGGCCTCAAAGAGGAAAAGCAAAGAAGTTTTTTTTTTTTTTTTAAATAGCGCTTTCTTGGTGTGACCTACTAAGGGTGAGAGAATAAAATATATAATCTGCTATACAAACAGCAACCATATGACAAAAGTGTCTTAATGTGCAGTCTCTTTAATTATCCCCAACATGTAACCTTCTCTTTAATTTGCAGTATTTTGTGCACAAGTGTTCAAATATTGTCTTTATTTTTTTACACATCCACAAACTTGAATTTCTGCTGCATATTTGCTCAGTAGGTTTAAAAAACGCTGTTCTACAATCACAACCTTTGAATCTATTTATCATTTCACAAACTCTGAATCTTTTTCATTATCATATCAGTCAGTGTAATCGTTTAAATGCCAGAACAAAGAGCCTGAAGGCATCGCCCGGGAACGGTTCTGTTGATCCAGTGACTTTAGCAGTTTTGTGGCCTTTCAATGGTAGAAAACGTTGACTTTTGATTGAAGCAGCTCTCATCGGGCCAATTAGAGTAATCTGATCATGTTTGGAGGGAACGAGGAGACATCGTCAGACATGAGATGACATTTTGACAGACAGATGATGTAATTCACCGCCTCTCCTCCACATATTTCACTATCAATAGGAGCTTGTGACACAAAGAAAAGGAAAGGGAAGTATTTCTTTTAGCTGACACTTTTATTCTGTTGAGAGTTCAGACAGTTGCGGCGTTAACCTTGAATAGAAAACTCAGCCGCAGCCAGATTAGAAAAATCGCTCCGGGGCGTTTTCAGAAAAAGGCCAGAGTTTGCTCGCCTCTCCTCTCCGGTGCCGCTACTGTAGACAGATTTATCTCACTGTAGCCGCTCAGCCAAAAAAACTCAATTTGGCTCCTGATCAAATGTTTGATCTTAATTATCACGTTCAAAACTGAGAGATTTACTCATTAGATACTCCTCTTTTTTTATCCTTTTTTTTTGGCGATAGGGAGGAAAGAAGGGAGGTGGAGGTGGAGGCTTGGAGATAATTATCCAAAATGAATTTTGCATGAGTGAAGGGGACAAGAGAGCAGCTCTCATTCCTAGTTCAAGCACAGCCAACACAGAGCAAATGAATCTTAAAATTACCATAGGTCACTGAATTAATTCTCCAAATGGCAATTGGTGTGATTTCTCCTGAGAGGGAGGGAGGAGAGGAGTGACTGGCAAGAAGTCGGCTTCCCGGCTCACCTGTACGTGTGGATGTGACTTTCCAGTCGTGGAGGAAGAGGAGGAGGAGGAGGAGGAGGAGGAGGAGGAGGAGGAAGGAGGTCAGAGTCAGTTTGGGAGTTTCTGGTTCGACTCAAGATGAGAAACGGAGGATTTATGATGGTTGGTGTAAAATGTGAAGTCCTCGTTTAACCCTCCTGTTGTCCTCGAGTCAAGGAAGGAAGGGAGTAAGAAGGAAGGAAGGGAGGGAAGAAGGAAGGAAAGGAGGGAGGGAGGAAGGGAGGATGGAAGAAGGAAGGAAAGGACGGAGTTAGGAAGGAGGGAAGGAAGGAAGGAAGGAAAGGAGGGAGGAAGGAAGGAAAGGAGGGAGGAAGGAAGGAAGGGAGGAAGAAGGAAGGAGGGAGAAAGGAGTAAGGAAGGGAGGAAGGTAGGGGGGAGGAAAGAAAGACAGAAGGAGGGAGGGAGGAAAAAAAGGAGGGAGGGAGGAAGGAAGGACAGAAGGAAGGGAGGAAAGAGAGAGGAAGGAAAGAAAGAGAGAAGGATGGAGGGAGGAAGGACAGATGGAAGGAAGGAAGGGAGGAAAGAAGGAACAGTCAAAACAGACGGGTTCAATTTGACCCGGGAAACGACACAAAGGTTAAATCTGAAGTCTGAGGGAAGGTGAAGTGGAGGATTTACTCTCTTCTAGAGATCGAGAGCCATCAACACTCTCTTCTTTCCTTTTTCTTTTTTTTCATCTCCATTAATTTAATGAGTCCCTTAATATACAGCATCTGGTCCGATGTCTTCCCAGAACTCTTCTTCTTTGCCACCTGAGAGCCGAATCCGACTGAGCAGTAATTCAAATTATCCGCCTTTTGTGACGGTCTTGTCACTCAGGAGGAATTCATTTAATCACAGCCTATAACATTAGAGATACAAGAGAAGAGAAGAAGGAGAGAAGAGAAGAAGGAGAGGAACTGTAAATCTCTGTGGTCAGCGGCCGACTTGATTCACTCGTTTCATTGCAAAGGCTTCGAGGATGTCAGAGTCAATGATCTCTGCATCATTGGTTGCTTTGTTGTCCTCGAGTCAAGGAAGGAAAGGAGGAAGGAAGGAAGGAAGGAAGAAGGAGGAAGGAAGGAAGGAAGGAAAGGAGGGAGGAAGGAAGAAGGAAGGAAAGGAGAGAGGAAAGAAGGGAGAAGGAAGGAAAGGAGGAAGGAAGGAAGGAAGAAGGAAGGAAAGAAAGAAAGGAGGGAGGAAGGAAGGAAGGAAAGAAAGGAGCAAGGAAAGGAAGGAACGAAGGATGGAGGAAAAGAAGGAAGGGGGAAGAAAAGGAAGGAAGGAAAGACAGGAGGAAGGAAGAAGGAAGGAAAGAAAGGAGGAAGGAAAGGAAGGAACGAAGGATGGAGGAAAGAAGGAAGGTAGGAGGGAGAAAGGAGAACAGGAAGGAAGGAAAGAAGGACAGAAGGAACGAAGAAAGGGGGATGGAGGGAGGAAAGAAGGAAGGGAGGAAAAGAGGAAGGGAGGAAAGAGAGAAGGAGGGAAAGAATGAGAGAAGGAGGGATGAAGGACAGATGGAAGGAAGGGAGGAAAGAAGGAACAGTCAAAACAGACGGTGTCAAATGTTTATGTTTAACCAACAAAAACCTCGAGAGGCTGCTTGAATAATGATTTGCATCTTTGTCTGAAGCAAAGATGTGAGATTGATAATCAGTGCGGTCGGTAAATAGCAGCCAACGGGCCAAATGTGGACTTCCAACAAAAACATTTGTCCCCATAGTTCAAATCTTCATAAATCTGCAGTAATGATACAAACAAAAGATTCATGTAAATCCCAATAAATAAGATCTATTAACATTTTATAATCTCAGCAGATCAATAACACATAATTTGTTTTGGTCGATGTCAAAAACAGCGCTCAAAGCAAATCAACTGCTAGGAAGGAAGGAGGGAAGGAAGGATGGAAGGGAGGAAAAAGGAAGGAAAGGAGGAAGGAAGGAAGGACAGGAGGGAGGAAGGAAGGAGGGAAGGAAGGAAGGAAAGGAGGGAGGAAGGAAGAAGGAAAGAAAGGAGGGAGGAAGGAAGGAAAGGAAGGAGGGAGGATTGAAGGACAGAAGGAAGGAAGAAAGGAGAAGCAAATCAACTGCAAAAAGTTTTTTGTCTAAAACATTAAAAAGTTGGATGTCTGCTTTCCTCTTGCAATTAGAAATAAAGAGTATCAACGAGAAGAAAAAAAAAGATGAACTAAAACTAAAAGTATACCAGAGTAAGTTTTGTTTTGACATTAATTTTAAATTTTAAATAGAGTGTTAATTGCTAGTTTCTTCCAGTGTGGTTAACAAGTTAAAGCTGAATTTACCCAAAATGTATGACAAAAATAAATTAGATTCAAGAGTTTTTTCATGTATGTACCAAAACATTGTTGTGTTTTCCACTATCTTAGAAATAGAGAATAATGAGCCTCAAAGAGAAGAAAACAAGCTAAAAATATACCAGAGTAAGTTTATAAAAACAAACAATAGATGGTTAGTTTGACAAATTGTGTTTTTATGATCCAGTTTTCACTTTTTTGTTTTGACATGAATTTTCTAAGTGTATTAACCAGGCGGGGAGTTCTGGTCCTCTGAAATGAGGCCAACGCGGAAGTAACTTAAAACTGCATTCTATCAAAAGGCCACCAGGGGGCGACCGTTTTGGTGTCAAAAGGACTTCGGTCTCTATACAAGTCAATGGAGAATTCACCAACTTCTCACTTGATTTCTAACCTCAGTAAACGTTTTCAAAATGTGTTTATGGTCTCAATCGCTAGTTTAAAGCCTTCTTCGATGCAGTATGATGTTCATTTGGGACATTTTGGCCTCCCTGATTTTATATTTGACGATAAAGCAGGGTATGCATTAGGGCGTGGCTACGTCGTGATTGACAGGTTGATTGGTTCACAGGTTCAGGAGGGCGCCTCATGCTCCTCCTGATGCCCATATAAGTAGAATCTGTGTTTTTATTTTTCCCAGCATGCACCTGAAATTTTCAAGATGGCGCTGCTCAGATCCGATACTATTGGCCTCCGAGCAGCAGTCCACAAACCAATGGGTGACGTCATGGATGTTACGTCCATTTCTTATATACAGTCTATGTGTTAAACAGAGTGTTGATTGCTCCTCCAGTTGGGTTAACAAGTTAAGTTAAGTCACTATCCTAGAAATAGGAAATAATGAGCCTCAAAGAGAAGAAAAAAGGATCAAACACAGATTAACTAAAGCTAAAAATGTACCAAGTAAGTTTAGGAAATAAACAATAGATGTTTAGTTGAGCAGATTGTGTTTTTATGATCCCATTTTCACTTTTTTGTTTTGACATGAATTCACCAAGTGTTTCATATGAAGCATAAAATGCCTGGTTGCGGGTTGCAGGTGTGGATGTCCCCACCTGTCCCATTTCTACTCACCTCGTGTTTCCAAGTGCCTGCTTTCACTGACGGTAATCAGCCTTAATTACAGCAACTCAAACGTAGAAAACATGGAACATTTTTCTTTTGGCAGAACATTTCAAACATCTGTTGTGGAGCCGTTGAAAGCTTCGCTGTTAAAAAATATATAAATAAATAAATAAATGTTGCTCGTTACAACAGCAAATTTTCATATATTTGCTCGTCCTGTCATCACTCAAGCTTTTAATTATGCACATAGTGTCGGATAATAACTTCATCCATGCATGAAAACGTCCAGAGAAAGTTTTATTTTTATTGATGTTCAGATTTTATTCCACTTAATGGCTCATTAATTTAATATCTGGAACAATAATTACACAACAGCAGAGAAATACTTCAAAAAAACAGTTTTAAATAGTGATTTAGTAGTTTTTATGTTACTGTCAATGGTTTTAGCATATTTGCAGATGTTTTTCTTCCAGTAACAATCAGAGTTGACAAGATGAGCGATAAAAAATATGTTATTAGTTTTAAAAGCAGCATCAGGTTTGTTAAAATGTACATTTAGTATTTTTGTTGGTGTTATATCATTTGAAATGACATTTGCACCATTTTACCAAAAGTAAGACTGAATGCTCCTGAAAATGTCAAATGGTGTAACCACAAAAGAATGATACATATTACATATTTTATCACCTAGACAGAAAGAAGGAAAGAAAGAAAGAAAGAAAGAAAGGAAGAAAGGAAGAAAGAAAAGGAATGAAAGAATGAAGAGGATAAAGGAAGAATGAAAGATAAAGGAGGAAAAAGAGAAAGAAAGAAAGGGAGAGAGAGAGAAAAGGAATGAAAGGAAGAGGAGAAAGAAAGAGAAAGAAAGAAAGAAAGATAAAGGAGGAAGAAGAGAAAAAAGAACAACGAGGAAGATGAGAAAGGAAGAAGAGGAGAAAGGAAAAAATAAAGATAGAAAGAAAGAAGAAGTAGGAGGAGAAAGAAAGAAAGAAATGAGGAAGAGGAGAAAGAAGGAAAGAAAGAAAAAAGAGGAGAGAAATAAAAATAGAAAGAAAGAAAGAAAGAAAGAAAGAAAGAAAGAAGGAAAGAAAGAAAAAAGAAGAGGAGAGAAAAATAAAAATAGAAAGAAAGAGAAAGAGGAGGAAGAGGCAAAAGAAAGAACTAAAAAGTAGGAGGAAAGAAAGAAAGTAAGAAAGAAAGAGAAGGAAAGAAAGAAAGAAAGAACAAGGAGTAGGAGGAGAGAGGAAGAAAGAAAGAAAGCAGTTATTCATACGTTTATTTTCACATTTTAACCCTTTAAATTTAAACTTAACCACATGGACACAATAAACCTTCATTGACCCTTAAATAGATTAATAGTCTTTATGTTACTATCAGTGGTCTTTGCCACAGTCACACATAATGTTGTTTGTTTGAAGCCATTTTCACTTTCTCTCAATCACAAGAAGTGGAGAAAATAACCTAATTATAGACTTCTCTAAATAACACTCGCTTTTCTTATTTGAATCCTTTCGAAAATCTCAAGAATAATAACAAAGAAAGACCAAAACAACCAGAGTGAGTTTGTAATGGGTGTAAAACCAGACAGCAGATAACACAGCGTAAAGACGACTCTCTCTAAAATAGACAAATTGCAGCTTGTAATTCAGCAGCTCGGTGTTCTTGTTTTTTGCTCTGCAGCCGGCTGAGTGGACGCTGCTGCTAATGGAGTTAATGCACCAGGATGAAACCCCCCCCCCCCCGGAAAATCATTTCACCCATAAACTCCCCAACTGTCTCACAAATCCAGCCTCGGCCATTACTTTAACAGGGTCCGGCTGTATTTCTCCCGGCCTGTAACTACTATTGGCACGGGACAGTTTATGTGTTACTCGTGTAATTAAATCTTTGGAATCTTTCCCCCGAATCAATGGGAAGTACCGACATAAAACACAAGCTTCGAGTCTGGGGGTGGCGTCTCTGTGTGAAGGGCGAGGGGAAGGGGGGGAAGGGGGGATCGATGGTGGACGGCAGGTTGTGATTGGTGAGGTCGCTCCAGGCTGTCTGACATCAGGGCGGCTCGGTGGCGTAACCTCTGCCTTTTTAATTCAGCAGCATTTGAGCCGCTGTCATTACGCCGCCAATTACGTCTGTCGACCCCTTACCCCCCCTCCCCTTACCCCTACATCCCCCCTTACCCCCCCCTCTGCTGCCGGCTGTCGATCTGGCCTCGACTCGGAGGAGGTAATGACGGCAATTAGCTGCTAAAGGAGGCTCGTAGCTGCTGTCTCCTGTCACAGCGCACAACAAGATGAGTCAGGTACACATCAGTCCTGCTGGGAGAACTTTCTATTTCCACTGTCGCATCCCCCCTTCCTTCCTTCCTTCCTTCCTTCCTTCCTTCCTTCCTTCCTTCCTTCCGTCTGTCCTTCCTACCTCCTTCCTTCTCTCTTTCTTTCCTTCCTCTCTCTTTCCTCCCTTCCTTCCTCCATCCCCCTTTTTCTTCCTTCCTTCTGTCCTCCCTCCTTCTTTCCTTTCCCTCTTTTCGCCCTCTACCTTCCTCCCTTCCTTCTTTCCTCTGTCCTTCTTTCCTTCCCTCCTACCTTCCTTCCTTCCTTCTTTCCTTTCTCCCTCCCTCCCTCCATCCTTCCCTCCTACCTTCCTTCCTTCCTTCTTTCCTCCGTCCTTCCTTCCTTCCTTTCGTTCCTCCCTCCTTTCCTTCCTTCTTCCTCCCTTCCTTTCTCCCTTCCTTCCTTCCTTGACTCGAGGACAACAGGAGGGTTAAAAGATGCTGACAGGAAACAGCAGAACTAGAGGAAGTTTGTGCTACAGTGTGAGCAGGAAGAGGTCCGATCTCTCCCTGCGTGATAAAGGCTCATTTGGATTTTCATTGTATTTTATTGTGTATTTTTATTCTACTTCCTGTTCGGGTTGCTCGGTGACAGGTCATTATGTGGCAGCCTACAAGCTACAGTAGCTGGTGTGTGTGTGTGTGTGTGTGTGTGTGTGTGTGTGTGTGTGTGTGTGTGTGTGTGTGTGTGTGTGTGTGTGTGTGTGTGTGTGTGTGTGTGTGTGTGTGTGTGTGTGTGTGTGTGTGTGTCTGGTCTGAGCGCTTCTCGCTGACACTTTACACCCGCCTATGTCATGGTGTCCATGTTGGCCTCATTAACTGGAGTGTTACGTGGGCTTTATATCAGTGTCACAACTGTCAGGGTGTGTGTGTGTGTCAGTGTGTGTGTGTGAGAGAGAGAGAGAGAGAGAGAGAGAGAGAGTGTGTGTGTGTGTGTGTGTGTCTGTCTGTGTGTGTGTGTGTGGGAGAGAGAGAGAGTGCGTGTGTGTAGGTGGGCTGAGACTGCATCCTGGCTGTTTACCAGCGCTCGCTAACACACACACACACACACACACACGCACACACGCACATAGACAGACACACTCACACACACACACTCTTTCTCACACACACACACACACACTCTTTCTCACTCTCACATACACACACACACACACACACACAAACACACACACACACTGTCTCTCTCTTTCTCACACACACACACACACACTCTTTCTCACTCTCACACACAAACACACACACACACACACACACACACACACACCTGTCAGACTCATCAGTAATCATCTCACTCTTCTTATAATCAGAAACTAGAGAAGCAAAACACAGATATGAAGCCATTAAAAGATGCACCATATCTGGATCTACTCTCTACTCCCTCTCTTTTTCTTCTTCTCCTCTCTTTCTCTCTTTCTCTCTGTGAGCCGTATGATAGATGGATAGACGGTCCTCGCTTTGCTATTCATAGAGCTGCGTCTGAGCGTCCGTCTGCATCTCCTCCTGAGCTCCACGCTGAGCGCAGGCCTCATGTTTAAGCATGTTGGTCGTTCCCCGAGCGGCTGATTTATGCCGTTCTTCTTCCTGCTCATCTGAGCCGGACAGCAGGGCATCTCTGAAGCTGTGATAGTACCAACCGCAGCTGCAGATTGCTGTCAGGGTTTCTCCGCAGGAAGCTGAATGCCTGAATTAATTTTTTATTTTTTTTGTTGCCTCCTTCTTGATTGAATTCTACTCTATAATTTAGCTGCTTTGTCTTCTTCGAGCCTCGACTGACTCACTGAACAACACTGTGGTTATTTTTGTGAGCAGCCTTTTGATTTTACTATATTTTATATACTAATTTAACCTTTGTGTCGTCCTCCCGGGTCAAATTGACCCCGTCTGTTTTGACTGTTCCTTCTTTCTTCCCTTCCTCCTTCTCTCTTTCTTTCCTTCCTCTCTCTTTCTTTCCTTCCTCTCTCTTTCCTCCCTTCCTTTTTTCCTTCCTCCATCCCCCTTTCTTCCTTGTTTCTGTTCTTCCTTCCTCCCTCCCTCCCTCCCTCCCTCCTTCTTTCCTTACCTTCTTCCTTCTTTTCCTTCCTACCTTCTTTATTTCCTTTCCTCCCTTCCTTCCCTCCTTCCCTCCTTCCTCCCTCCTTTCCTTCCTTCTTTCTCCCTTTTATCCTTCCTTCCACCCTCCTTTCCTTCCTTCTTCCTCCCTTCCTTCCTCCTTTCCTTCCTTTTTCCTCCCTTCCATCTTTCCTTCCTCCCTCCCTTCCTTCCTTCTTTCCTTCCTCCCTCCCTCCTTCTCTCTACTCTATAATTTAGCTGCTTTGTCTTCTTCGAGCCTCGACTGACTCACTGAACAACTCTGTGGTTATTTTTGTGAGCAGCCTTATGATTTGTATTTTCTGTTATATTTTAGTTTTATTTTTATTTTTGTAGTTTTCGACGGAGGTTCAGCAAGTAGTTTATTCAAGTGTACTACGAGTATACTTATTTTATACTAAAACTGAGGCAGTATACCTGAAGTTTACTTTTTATATATTTTATATACTTAACCTTTGTGTCGTCCTCCCGGGTCAAATTGACGCAGTCTGTTTTGACTGTTCCTTCTTTCCTCCCTCCTTCTCTCTTTCTTTCCTTCCTCTCTCTTTCCTCCCTTCCTTCTTTACTTCCTCCATCCCCCTTTCTTCCTTGCTTCTGTTCTTCCTTCCTCCCTCCTTCCTTCCTTCCTTCCTTCCTCCCTTCCTCCCTTCCTCCCTTCCTCCCTCCCTCCCTCCTTCTCTCTTTCTTTCCTCCCCCCTACCTTTCTCCCTTCCTTCTTTCCTCTGTCCTTCTTTCATTCCTTTCCTTCCTACCTTCTTTCTTTCCTTTCCTCCCTTCCTTCCTCTCTCCTTTCCTTCCTTCCTTCCTTTCCTTCCTACCTTCTTCTTTCCTTTCCTTTCCTCTCCTCCCTTCCTTCCCTCCTTCCTTCCTCCCTCCTTTCCTTCCTTCTTCCTCCCTTCCATCCTTCCTTCCTCCCTCCTTTACTTCCTTCTTCCTCCCTTCCTTCCTCCCTTCCTTCCATCCTTCCTTCCTCCCTCCTTTACTTCCTTCTTCCTCCCTTCCTTCCTCCCTTCCTTCCTCCTTCCTTCCTTCTTCCTTCCTCCCTCCTTCCTTCCTTCCTTCCTTCCTTCCTTCTTCCTCCCTTCCTCCCTTCCTCCCTCCCTCCCTCCTTCTCTCTTTCTTTCCTCCCCCTACCTTTCTCCCTTCCTTCTTTCCTCTGTCCTTCTTTCATTCCTTTCCTTCCTACCTTCTTTCTTTCCTTTCCTCCCTTCCTTCCTCTCTCCTTTCCTTCCTTCCTTCCTTTCCTTCCTACCTTCTTTCTTTCCTTTCCTTTCCTCTCCTCCCTTCATTCCCTCCTTCCTTCTCTCCTTCCTTCCTCCCTCCTTTCCTTCCTTCTTCCTTCCTTCCTCCCTCCTTTACTTCCTTCTTCCTCCCTTCCTTCCTCCCTTCCTTCCATCCTTCCTTCCTCCCTCCTTTCCTTCCTTCTTCCTCCCTTCCATCCTTCCTTCCTCCCTCCTTTACTTCCTTCTTCCTCCCTTCCTTCCTCCCTTCCTTCCATCCTTCCTTCCTCCCTCCTTTACTTCCTTCTCCCTCCCTTCTTTCCTCCCTTCCTTCCTCTCTCCTTTCCTTCCTTCCTTCCTTTCCTTCCTACCTTCTTTCTTTCCTTTCCTCTCCTCTCCTCCCTTCCTTCCCTCCTTCCTTCTCTCCTTCCTTCCTCCCTCCTTTCCTTCCTTCTTCCTCCCTTCCATCCTTCCTTCCTCCCTCCTTTACTTCCTTCTTCCTCCCTTCCATCCTTCCTTCCTCCCTCCTTTACTTCCTTCTTCCTCCCTTCCTTCCTCCCTTCCTCCCTCCTTTACTTCCTTCTTCCTCCCTCCCTCCCTTCCTTCCTTCTTCCTCCCTCCCTCCCTTCCTTCCTTGACTCGAGGACAACAGGACAAAAACCTGCAATAATCCTTTAATATATTCTTTTAAAACATCAAATGAACAGAATTCTTTTGGAGTATTTCTACATTTAAATATTAAAGCATTTTGTAAATATTGAGCAGAACATATCCTAAAAACAACTTTCATAGTTCACATTTATCTTCCTTTATATAATCACATTTTTAAGAGTCCGTCTCCTGTCTCTTACAGATTGGGTTCGTTGGTCCAGCTTCTGCTTTAGTTTAGTTATTTAAATTTTAATCTAGTATTTAGTCATTTAACTTGAGGACTTGTTGGTGTGATTGGTAATTCAGTGGCCATGTGGAGCGCAGCATGAGGTGAATAATCAGTATTTCTGATGATAAAGAGTCTCACAAGCAGCGCTGGAAATAGACTTCTGTGAGCCGCTCTCAGTTTGTGGTGCAAGAAAAAAAAAAAAAAAAAAGAAATCAGTGTGCTGCCAAGTCTGTGATTCAGCCAACAACAGTAAACTCAACACTTCAAGCAAAGCGCTGCACATTAAAAATAAAACTCAAAGAGAACTTATTCTGCACATTTGCAGCTATATTTATATTCTGAGGCTTTAATGGAAGATTTCTACATGATATACAGTTTTAAAAATGAACTCATTGATCTTATATCTTTGACCCTTCATGCAGCCAGCTGTGCTCTGATTGGCTCCAAAGGCTACAAAGATAAACTATAGAAGCTATATTTTCCTCTTCCTCCTCTTCTCCCTCCACTGCCTCCTCCTCCTCCTCCTTTTCCTCCACTCTTCCTCCTTTTTATCCTCCTCTTCCTCCTCTTCTCACTGTTTCTCCCCTCCTTTTTTTCATCCTCCACCTTCTCCTTCTCTTTCTCCTCTTCCTCCTCTACTTGCTTTTCCTTCTCTGCCTCCTCTTCCGCTCCTCTTCCGCTCCTCTTTTTCCTTTTCTCCTCCTTTTCCTTCTATTCCTCCTCCTCTTCTTCTTCTTCCTCCTCCTCCTCTTAGTCACACTCGTTCTCCCCCACCTTTTCCTACTCCTTTTCCTCCTTGTCTCCGTCCTCCTCCTCCTCCTCCTCTTCTTCCCCCTCCTCCTTTTCCTCCACTCTTCCACCTCTTTTTCCTCATCTTACTGCTCCTCTTCTTCCTCCACTGCCTCCTCTTCCTCATCTTCCTTTTCCTCCTCTTCTTCCTCCTCCTTTTCCTTTTCTTCCTCATCCTTTTCTCCTCGTCCTCTTACTTTTTATCTCTTCCTCCTCCTTTTCTCCCTCCCCCACCTCCTATTCCTCCTCCCCTTCCTCCTCCTCTTCACTGCCTCCTCTTTGTCCCTCTCCTCTTCCTCCTTCTTCCTCTTCCTCCTCTGCCTTCTTTTCCTAGTCCTTCGTGTCCTCTTTCTCCTTCTCTTCCCCCTCCTCTCCCTTGCACTGCCTCCTCTTCCTCCTTCTCCTCCTCCTTGTCCTCTTCTTCCTCCCTCTCTTCTGCCTCCTCCTCCTCCTCCCGCTCTTCTGCCTCCTCCTCCTCGTCTCCTTCCAATGCCTCCTCTTCCTCTCCCTCTTTTTCCTCCTCCTTTTCCTCCTCTTCCTTCTCCTCTTCTCATCCTCTTCTTCCTCCTGCTCTTCTGCCTCCTCCTCCTCTTGTAAAAGCAGCTTATATTGTGTGTGTGTGTGTGTCGTGTGTGTGTGTGTGTGTGTGTGTGTACTTTTAAAGAAAACTCACATTTCTATAAACTAAATATGAGTTTTTATATCATATTTTAATAATCAAAAACATGAAACATTATAGTGTTTGTATATATATCGTATATAAAAATGTGAATCAGCTGCACAAACATATTAAAAAGAGCATTTTATTTTCATGTTTATATCCTGTGGGTCACATTAGGAGAAGCCCAGCTAAAGGAAATGTGTACATGGTGATTATACAGGATGTAAAGGGTTAAAACTTGGTTATACAAGGATGCAAAAGGCTTGATTGTAATCAAGAGGCTCCACACAGTAACACAATAACACACATATGTGCCAAGATCATTGCATGCATATACAGCTGTGCTGCTTTGATTGGTGTGTAATCAGTTTGAAGCAATTATTTCTTCTATTATTGTAAAAACAGTAGATTTGTTTTAGTCAACATAACTGTGTCAAGTCTCTTTATTTATTGGAGGAGTCGAGAACGACAACAAGTGTCCTCCAATTAATTAGTTGTTGCATTTTCAGCTCAAACAGTCCGTTCTCCTTGTGATTTTACTGAAGAGGTAAAGAGCAGGTGTTTCCTCTCTGAGCCTCGTAAATACTGAATCAGAGCTCGATTAATGACTTTCATTCCAGCTGATAAACACATGCAGAGTGTTTCAGCTGATAAACACATGCAGAGTGTTTCAGCTGATACACACATGCAGAGTGTTTCAGCTGATACACACATGCAGAGTGTTTCAGCTGATAAACACATGCAGAGTGTTTCAGCTGATAAACACATGCAGAGTGTTTCAGCTGATAAACACATGCAGAGTGTCTCAGCTGTGAAATTCACCTGTGAGGATGTTTAAGATTAAACAAAAAGCTCCTCACAGACATCTAACATGGAACATTACCGGCTTCTTCTGTCTGTTAAAGTGACGGCTTTTAGTCCTACTGTTGTCTTCAGGTCAAGGAAGGACAGGAGGAAGGGATGAGGAAGGAGGACGGAAAGGAGGAAGGAAGGAAGGAAGGAGGGAAGGAAAGGAGTAAGGAGGGAGGGAGGAAGGAAGGAAGGAAGGAAGGAAGGAAGGAAAGGAGGAAAGTAGGAAGAAGGAAAGGAGGGAGGGAGGGAGGAAGTAAGGAATGGAGGGATGAGGAAGGGATGAGGAAGGAAGGAAGGAAGGAAAGGAGTAAGAAGGAAGGGACGGAGGGAGGGAGGGAGGGAGGAAGGAAAGAAGGAAGGAAGGAAGGAAGGAAGGAAAGGAGTAAGGAGGAAAAGAGGAAGGAAGTAAGGAAGGAAGGATTATTTCCTTCCTCCATCCCCCTTCCTCCTTCCTTTCCTTCCTCCCTTCCTTCTTTCTTCCCTCCCTCCTTCTCTCTTTCTTCCCTCCCCCCTACCTGTCTCCTTTCCGTCTTTCCTCTGTCCTTCTTTCCTCCCTTCCTCTTTTCCTTTCTCCCTCCCTCCCTCGTTCCTTCTTTCCTCCCTCTCTCCTACCTTCCTTCCTTCCAACATTCCTTCCTCCTTTCCTTCCTTCTTCCTCTCTTCCATATTTCCTTCTTCCTGCCTTACTTCCTTTCTTCCTTCCTTCCTTCCTCCCTTCCTTCTTTCTTCCCTCCCTCCTTCTCTCTTTCTTCCCTCCCCCCTACCTTCCTCCTTTCCGTCTTTCCTCTGTCCTTCTTTCCTTCCTTCCTCCCTTCCTCTTTTCCTTTCTCCCTCCCTCCCTCGTTCCTTCTTTCCTCCCTCCCTCCTACCTTCCTTCCTTCTTTCCTCCGTCCTTCCTTCCTTGCCTTCCTCCCTCCTTCCTTCCCTTCCTTCCATCTTCCTCCCTTCCTTCCTTGACTCGTGGACAACAGGAGGGTTAAAGCTACGAGGCAGCAGTGTTTTGTTTGTGTCGTCATGGAAACACCTGTACAGCTTTAGAAGGAGCAGGCAGGTGAAGATAGTTCTCCTCTGTCAGCCGGCTGAAGTCTGCAGTCTCACCGGCTCATCCATCTTTCAGACTGCCTCCGCCCTCCCATGGAGAGTTTGATTATGTTGAGTGCTCGGTCTGCTAGAAACAAGGAGCTCAGTCAGGAAGATATGTCACCCGTTATAAATTGCTGCTCCACTTTTTTTTGTCATTGTGTCCTGTCACGGTTTTTAATTAAACAAGACAAAGAGGTGGGGAGATGGGAGCAGCCGGCAATGGATGAGAGAGATGGGTTATAGGTTGGTGAGAATAATGAGGAGGAGGAAGAGGAGGAGGAGGAAGAGGAGGAGGAAGAGGAGGAGGAAGAGGAAGAGTTGTTGTTGGTGGTAGTTGTGGTGGTAATAGGCCTGGTTGGGTGGAAGGAAGGCAGTAAGGAAGGAAGGAAGGAGGGAGGGAGGAAAGAAGGAAGGAGGGAGGGAGGGAGATAGGAATGGAGGAAGGGAGGAAGGAAGGATGGAGGAAGGGAGGAAGGAAGGAAGGTAGGAGGGAGGGAGGGAGAAAGGAAGGAGGGAGGGAGGGAGAAAGGAAGGGAGGAAGGAAGGATGGAGGAAAGAAGGAAAGAAGGAAGGGATGGAGGAAGGAAGGGAGGAAGGAGGGAAGGACAGAAGGAAGGAAGAAAGGGGGATGGAGGAAGGAAAGAATGAAGGTAGAAAAGAGAGAGGAAGGAAAGAGAGAAAGAGGGAGGAAGGACAGACGGAAGGAACGAAGGGAGGAAAGAAGGAACAGTCAAAACAGACGGGGTCAATTTGACCCGGGAGGACGACACAAAGGTTAAAGGAGGCTGAGTGACATGTTTTTAATTGCATATTGTTGAATTGCTCATCTTTCTATGTCTATAATCAGCGCTACTACTAAGACTCTGCATCGTCACACATACCAACAACTCGCTTTGTGCTGCGACTAAATTACCAAACAGACCAACAAGACCTCCAAATTAAATAGATATACAAGGTTAGTAAATGTAAGCAGGGAGACATCATTAGTCTTTGTCTTTTAAAGCCTTCAACTAATACCAACAATGTATTAATCCAGCTCTTCATACTGTCTGTGTCTCTCTGCTGCTCATTGGGTTTACCACTTATTAGTTTGATTAGTGCTTGTTGGGATCCGGCTATAACTTGGCCTCCAGCCGCTACTAATGGAGTCGATGTGAGATGTGAATGAGAATAAAAACCAACAGAATGAAAGAAACTAACATCCTGTTATTCAGAGATGATATTAATAATAGTCTGAAGTGTTCAATAAGGGCTGCAATTAAAAATACAAATAAATGGGGATCCATGCTACTTGTCTGTTAGATAGTTGCTGTTTCCTTTGGCTTCAGTTCAGGTTTGAGTGAGTATGTTTGCTCCACAGATTTGTGCTTTGTGGTTCTTCACAATCACCACAGTCACAGAATCTATGAGACAAACTAGTTTTAAAGAGCCATTGGAAGTATTTTGACCATTTTTCCTTCCTCCCTCCTTTCCTTCCTTCTTCCTCCCTCCCTTCCTTCCTCCCTCTTTTCCTTCCTTCTTCCTTTCTTCCATCCTTCCTTCCTCCCTCCCTCCTTTCCTCCCTTCTTTCCTTCCTTCCTCCCTCTTTTCCTTCCTTCTTCCTCCCTCTTTTCCTTCCTTCCTCCTCCCTTCCTTCCTTCCTCCCTCTTTTCCTTACTTCTTCCTTTCTTCCATCCTCCTTTCCTTCCTCCCTCTTTTCCTTCCTTCTTCCTCCCTTCCTTCCTTCCTTCCTCCCTCTTTTCCTTCCTTCTTCCTCCCTTCCTTCCTTCCTCCCTCTTTTCCTTCCTTCCTCCTCCCTTCCTTCCTTCCTTCCTCCCTCTTTTCCTTACTTCTTCCTTTCTTCCATCCTCCCTTCCTTCCTCCCTCCTTTCCTCCCTTCCTTCCTTCCTCCCTCTTTTCCTTCCTTCTTCCTCCCTTCCTTCCTTCCTTCCTCCCTCTTTTCCTTCCTTCTTCCTCCCTTCCTTCCTTCCTTCCTCCCTCTTTTCCTTCCTTCTTCCTCCCTTCCTTCCTTCCTTCCTCCCTCTTTTCCTTCCTTCTTCCTCCCTTCCTTCCTTCCTTGACTTGAGGACCACAGATTTGTGCTTTGTGGTGCTTCACAATCACCACAGTTGCAGAATCTATGAGACAAACTAGTTTTAAAGAGCCATTGGAAGTATTTTGACCATGTTTTGTGCTTAACTGCAGTCATAAGGCCTGATTTACTAAAGGTCTGCGTGTGTAAAAACGTGCAAACTTGACATCACCTGCAGGTTTTTCTATTCTTTTACAGTTGTATATAAAGCATTCTGAGCTATAGAAGTTAAAGTTATAATTATAACACCTATACAACAATCTGTCAAAGCTGGAGATGAAATGTGCCGCAAATTATGAACAAAAACACAGATCAGTTACCAGAAAAGAGAAATGGAAAGGAAAAATAACTTAATTAACCTTCCTGTCGTCCTCCCGAGTCAAATTGAGCCCGTCTCATTTAACTGTTCCTTCTTTCCTCCCTTCCTTCCTTCCTTCCTTCCGTCTGTCCTCTCTCCCTCCTTCTCTCTTTCTTTCCTCCCGCCTACCTTCCTCCCTTCCTTTTTTCCTCTGTCCTTATTTCCTTCCTTCCTCCCTTCTTTCCTCCCTTCCTTCCTTCCTCCTACCTTCCTTCCTTCCTTTCTTTCCTCTCGTCCTTCTTTCCTTTCCTTCCTTCCTTCCTTCCTCCCTCCTTTCCTTCCTTCTTTCTTCCTCCCTTCTTCCCTTCCTCCCTCCTTTCCTTCCTTCTTCCTCCCTTCCTTCCTCCCTCCTTTCCTTCCTTCTTCCTCCCTTCCTTCCTCCCTCCTTTCCTTCCTTCTTCCTCCCTTCATTCCTCCCTCCTTTCCTACCTTCCTTCTTTCCTCCCTCTTTTCCTTCCTTCTTCCTCACTTCCTTCCTTCCTCCCTCTTTTCCTTTCCTCCCTTCCTTCCTCCCTTCCTTCCTTCCTTCCTTCCTCCCTCCCTTCCTTCCTTCTTCCTCCCTTCCTTCCTTGACTCGAGGGGCAACAGGAGGGTTAAACACATAATTATTTAAAAACACCTCACAAATAAATCTCTTTTAAATAATAATAAAAAAGCTTCAGTAATTTCCTAAAACATGAATTAATTAAGGAGGGAAATAGTTCACATGTTGGGGACTATTTTCAGCGGTGGATGAATCTACATGTATTGCCCTTGTGAGTGTTTCTGGCAGCAGGACGGTGTGTGTGGGATTGAGTCAAGACTGTGTGTGTTCATGGTAATGAAGGAACATGTCACCCAGTGCAGTGTTGTGGCTCATTGATTTGTTTTTAATAGTTTTTGGGCAACAACAACAACAACAACAGCAGCACCTTGTCTGCTTTGGCTGTTCCTTCTTTCCTCCCTTCCTTCCTTCTGTCTGTCCTTCCTCCCTCCCTCCTTCTCTCTTTCTTTCCTCCCCTCTACCTTCCTCCCTTCCGTCTTTCCTTCTTTCCTTCCTCCCTTCTTCCTTCTTTCCTCCCTTCCTTCCTTCCTTCCCTCCTTCCTTCCTTCCTTCCTTCCTTTCCTTCCTTTCCTTCCTCCAGTCCTCCTTTCCTTTCCTTCCTTCCTACCTTCTTCCTCCCTTCATTCCTCCCTCCCTCAGCAGGACGGTGTGTGTGGGATTGAGTCAAGACTGTGTGTGTTCATGGTAATGAAGGAACATGTCAGCCAGTGCAGTGTTGTGGCTCATTGATTTGTTTTTAATAGTTTTTGGGCAACAACAGCAGCAGCAGCAGCAGCATCTGTCTCTGGCTCAGAGGAGGAATGTGTTCTACAGACAATACTTAGTAAGTAGTTTTTTTGGTTTGGCTCTGCCCGTGAAATGTGTTGTCAATACATCACCATCCCTGACTTTATGTAATACAGCAGTGAGGTGCAGGCTATACCCAAAAATAAGTGTTAATTGCACATGTAGGCTTGGGTTTGCCAAACGGACCGGTTGTCATGGTAACAAGCCACTGTAAAGCGCCTGCTTTTTAGAGACCGAGAGGCAGGTCAGTTTTTTGTATCGGAGTGATTAATCTTGTAAAATATCTACAATCCTCAGCGTCCGCGCTTTGCTCCACTGATGAAGGATGAGGCCACGTAGAGGACGAACAGAGCAGCCAGAGGCTTTAATTCATCCCCTATACAACAAACAAACACACACACACACACACACACAGACACCAACTCTCTCCATCTTCCCCTCTCTTTCCATCTCTCATCTCTCCAGTGAATAGGACTATATATCTGTGGTTTTATGCTGTGGCCTTGTGTTTGCTCTGTGTGGGTGGTGTGTGCGTGTGTGTGTGTACCTGCATGCATGTGTATGTGTGTGTGTGTGTGTGTCCTGAGCTCATTACATCCTGTTTGCTGTTTCAGTAATAGCAAAACAACCTGAAAACTTTCCAAACAGAGGTGTTCCTCTCTGGACGGCTAACAGTCTAACACACAGTTTATATGTGAGAACAGTGTGTTGGTGATTTTTTAGTGGTGAGGTTTAATCTCTGGTGGACTGGTGACCAACAACTGGAGCTTAATTCAAACAGATCTAGAAAATAGTACTCTTGGTAAATGCGATTGCTCCTAATCTTTCACTGAAATCGTTGTAGAAGATTGTAGCTGTTTATTCATCCTAACAGGGGTTTTTTGTCCTTTACCTTGTATTAGACATTAAGTGGATATTGTGTTTTACTCGTTTCAACATTAAGGAATTAGTTGTGGATTTTATGCAAGAGCTGCAGTTACTATACATGTGATAACAAGATCGTGGACTCAGGAAGAAGGAAGGAAAGGAGGGAGGAAGGCAGGAAGAAGGAAGGAAAGGAGGGAAGAAGGGAAAAAGAAGGGAGGAAGAAGGAAGGAAAGGAGGGAGTAAGGGAGCAAAAAGGCAGGAAGGGAGGAAGAAGGAAGGAAAGGAGGGAGTAAGGGAGGAAGAATGAAGGAAGGGAGGAAGAAGGAAGGAAAAGAGGGAGTAAAGGAGGTAGAAGGAAAGAAAAGAGGGAGGAAGGAAGGAAGGAAGGAAGGACAGGAGGGAGAAAGGAAGGAAGGAAGGAAGGGAGGAAGGAAGAAAGGGAGATGGAGGAAGGAAAGGAAGGGAGGAAGGATGGAGGAAAGAAGGACGGAAGGAAGGGAGGAGGGAGGAAAGAAGGAAGGAAGGAAGGAAGGGAGGAGGGAGGGAGGGAGGAAAGAAGGAAGGAGGGAGGGAGGGAGAAAGGAAAAGAGGAAGGGAGGGAGGGAGGGAGGAAAGAAGTACAGAGAAAAAGAAAGAAGGGAGAAAGGTAGGGGGGAGGAAAGAAAGAGAGAAGGAGGAAGGACAGACGGAATGGAGGAAGGGAGGAAAGAAGGAACAGTCAAAACAGACGGGGTCAATTTGACCCGGGAGGACGACACAAAGGTTAAAAACTCCTTATTTATCTTCTACTGGTCCTTTATGCAGCCGCTCAGTTCAGCCTCTGTCTATTAGCAGGCTGTTTTAGCTCCTGTCTCTTTAAGCCCCGCCCCTTCCTTCCTGTAGACCCCACTCTATCCTGATTGGCCAAGCAGCAGTAGGATGCAATAAACTTTTTAAACAAATACATCCGAAATATGAGAGTAGACAATGTGACTGACCTCAGCAACACAGAACAGACAGCTGTTAGTGGGCATGAACACTTCTCTTCCTCCTCCTCTGCTTTGTTCTGTTTTGTTTGGTTTTGATTAGTTTTTTTTGTTTAGTTTCTTTATGTAAAGCGTCCTTGGGTCTGTGAAAGGAGCTATAAAAATGTCACTTTATTATTATTATTATTATTATTATTAATAATCTGATGTCATCATGAGGCAGGCGGAGAAGCAACACTGCAAACAGAACATTCAGAGCAGCTTAAAGCCCTGACTCTTGACTTGCAGGCAGCATCATTACAGTATAAACAAAAACAACAGAAAATCACACAAAGCATGTTGTGTTTATCCATTAAAGGATAAGGCTTTTCGATTTTGTTATTATCAAGAAATCTCAAGTGTCTTCAGCCCTACTTTGTTGGATAATACATCTTAACACAGTTCAGTTCTGGCAAGCGTAAAACACTTGGTGGGGAGAGTGAAGCAGAAGCACCTGCGCCTCCATCATTATCACCACTGTGGTGCAGTTGAGCCGCTTAGTCCAACAGGCAGGTGTGCATCCGCAGGTATGAGTGTGTATAAGTGTGTGTGTGTGTGTGTGTGTGTGTGTGTGTGTGTGTGTTCCTGGAAAAATGGATAAATAAAGAGATGAACTGGATACTGCAGTACTAGTGAAGTGTTTATTCCACTGTGAAATTCAGGCACCAATAATGTCATTTTAAAGTATAAAGCTGGTGTGTGTGTGTGTGTGTGTGTGTGTGTGTGTGTGTGTGTGTGTGTGTGTGTGTGTGTGTGTGTGTGTGTGTGTGTGTGTGTGTGTGTGTATTAAATTATAATCTTTTACATTAGGGTTAGTCACAATGTTACAGTTAAGTGTCCACACTTATGAATAATAACTATAACTATAATAACAATGTGAGCACCAACACTTATAAACTGTATTATTATTATTATACTATTCCAGCTGAGTTGATGAGCTGTTACTGCTTTATGTTGTACAGAGAAATAAAAAGAAAAGTAGAAAGGTTCACAGGCGGCTGCTGATTCAATATGTTGATTGAAGTATTTCACACCAAACTGACCCACAGCAGCACTCCACCTTAAGCCTAAATGATCCACTAACTCTGTTGTTTTTCACATTATAATAGAGAACAAAGCTCCAGCAACTTTGTATAATAAAGAGACAAACCGCTCTAAATAAATCACCTCTGGATGTCATTCTGCTCCAATTTACAGCGCGTCAGTCCGTCGTGAGAGAGGAGCAAAGCTGCGTTAAAATGAATAAATAAAGTCATAATTAAGTTTTACTGTAAATGTCAGGCTGCTGAATGGTTTATAGGAAGGGTTTTGATTGGCTGTCAGTGTTTCTATCTTTCATCAAATCTCTCTGAAAGTGACCCAACGATATTGTTCTCCACATCCGATGTTGTTATAGATGCGCTGTGGACTCCACCATCCACTGCAGTTAGAACAATTATTAAACCTACATTACAGCCCAACTTATTCACATTAGTGTCTTTAACTGCTCTCATCCAGGCGGGGAGTTCCGGTCCTCTGAAATGAGACCAACGCGGAAGTAACTTAAAACTGCATTCTATCAAAAGGCCACCAGGGGGCGACCGTTTTGGTGTCAAAAGGACTTCCGTCTCTATACCAGTCAATGGAGAATTCACCAACTTCTCACTTGATTTCTAACCTCAGTAAACGTTTTCAAAATGTGTTTATGGTCTCAATCGCTAGTTTAAAGCCTTCTTCAATGCAGTATGATGTTCATTTGGGACATTTTGGCCTCCCTGATTTTATATGTGACGATAAAGCAGGGTATGCATTAGGGCGTGGCTACGTCGTGATTGACAGGTTGATTGGTTCACAGGTTCAGGAGGGCGCCTCATGCTCCTCCTGATGCCCATATAAGTAGAATCAGTGTTTCTATTTTTACCCAGCATGCACCTGAAATTTTCAAGATGGCGCTGCTCAGATCCGAAACTATTGGCCTCTGAGCAGCAGTCCACCAACCAATGGGTGACGTCACGGATGTTACGTCCATTTCTTATATACAGTCTATGGTCTCATCCCAGAGTGCTGCTGTTACAGTGAACGTCGGTCACTATAAAAGCAGTTTTTAATTAATCTTTGACTTCATGAATACAGGTAGCGCTGAAGGTTCACACGGCAGTCACAATAATAATAACGACCCATCAACCTCCCCACGCTGGAGGCTGATGCGGTTGCTAGGAGACGTAGTGATGCCTGATGCGGTTGCTAGGAGACGTAGCAATACAGCACTGTGTCTATACTCTGCTTACTAGACTAAAGATGTGAAGTGACAGGTGTGGATGCTCTCCCTGGTGTCCGTCTGGCTCAGTCTCGGCTCTAATTCTTCTGTATTTATTGACGGAAGCATCTCTACTGATTGTTATTAGAAGTTTAGTCGTTAGAGGCGTTAAAAGCCTGGATGTGTTTGATCAGCTTGTGTTTTGCCTCAGCGGTCTGTACAGGAGGAAATAGCAAGCTCCTTTTTTAAAAATGAATGTCCTCCTTTCAACCTGATTCAAGCAATGCTACAGATTTAAATGCCATCAGTTATTTGATGTAACCTTCTCCGGGGGAAAATCCACTCTTCAATGTTAAAAGCTCGGGGAGGCTTTCAGCTGTGTCTCTTTTTTAATGGGGGAAACGTCATTAAATGCGGGTGTGAAATTAGGCCACCCACTGTAATTGGCAGGCTAATTAGGAGATAGAGGAGCCATGTTATAGGCACACACACCACTGTGGAAGCTTGGCACTTTAAAAAATTGAAGTCATTATTTGTGGTGGGCAGATGAGGACGTTTTTTAATGTGAGAGGACCAGGGAGGATTTGAGAAAGGTTTTTACCCAGGAGGGGCTGCAGGTGGCCGGCAGGAGGGAGATCGGCCAATAGGAAGCTTGGAAACAAATAAAGTTCACGGGGCTGAAACAATGTCATCCTATGAGTTACCTGACTGTCGGTAAATGTCAGAGAACTTAATTACTGTTCAAAGAAATCATTCGTCCTTCACCTGGGCAAAAACTACCCATCATGCATCAGTTTTCAGTTGTTTAAAGGGCAGACTAGTGTTGCTGTTTCCAGACCCTTAGCAAAAAGTAGTTTATTCAAGTTTACTACGAGTATACTTATTTTATACTAAAACTGAGGCAGTATACATGAAGTTTACTTTTTATATACTTAACCCTCCTGTTGTCCTCAAGTCAAGGAAGGAAGGAAGGGAGACAGGAAGAAGGAAGGAAAGGAGGGAGGGAGGAAGGAAGGGAGGAAGGAAAGGAGGGAGGGAGGAAGGAAGGGAGGGAGGAAGGAAGGAAGGGAGGAGGAAGAAGGAAGGAAAGGAGGGAGGAAGCAAGGAAGAAGGAAGGAAAGGAGGGAGGGAGGAAGGAAGGGAGGAAGGAAGGGAGGAAGGAAAGATGGAAGGGAGGAAGAAGGAGGGAAAGGAGGGAGGAAGGAAAGGAGGAATGAAGGAAGGAAGAAGGAAGGAAAGGAGGAAGGGAGGAAGGGAGGGAGGAAGGAAGGAAGGGATGAAGGAAAGATGGAAGGGAGGAAGAAGGAAGGAAAGGAGGGAGGAAGGGAGGAAGAAGGAAGGAAAGGAGGGAGGGAGGAATGAAGGACAGAAGGAAGGAAGAAAGGGGGATAGAGGAAAGAGAGAGGAATCAAAAAAAGAGAGAAGGAGGGAGGAAGGAAGGACAGACGGTAGGAAGGCCAGACGGAAGTTAAGCAAGGAAGGAAGGGAGGAAGGGAGGGAGGAAACGAGGAACAGTCAACACAGACGGGGTCAATTTGACCCGGGAGGACGACACAAAGGTTAAAATGATAGTTTTCAGGCTGCTGTTTGGTTCGTCTGTCTGAATGTTTCCAGGTTTCAACATGAAAACTACAAACTACAATCTGCACATTGTTTTTTTAAGTTTTCTGCGGTGATAAAGAATAACAATCTGCTGTGTTTTTTTGTTTGTAATGTGACAGATAATATTCCATTTAAGATAAGAAAGTTTGTTTTAAATGAATTAGATCTCAGCCACATTGTTGTGGACGTGGAAACAAAGTTGTTGCCTCTGATATCAAAACACAAATCTCTTCTAATCTCTCTCCATATTTGCTGCTTTGACTCAGAGATAGTGAAGTGTGGCTTTATATGTCCAGTGTGGCTACTCGCACAAACTCACATCTGATTGGCTGAGCTCATGTAAATGCCTCTAAACACATTATGAGCAAACATATGAAACTGTTTTATAGGAAGAGAAAAGATGTAATGATGTAAAAATACTGCTTTTATGACATATTTGGCATATTTTAGAGATAAATAAGCAAGAAACACAGAGACACAGGATTAAAAGTGAGGAAAAAAGTAATTTTCATTTCACTGGGTCTGAATATTTTGAGTTTTACAAGCTGCATCTTTATTGGTGGAGAATCTGTGTGTGTAGATCTCATGTGGGCCTGCTGACAACGACATCTTAAATTCAACATATTCATAACAGTAGAACGTTGTAAAATACTCTGTGGGCCTGATTTACTAAAGGTCTGCGTGTGTAGAAACGTGTGCAAACTTGACATCATCCGCAAAATCCTGCTGCTCTGAGGCCAATAGCATCAGATCTGAGCAGCGCCATCTTGAAAATTTCGGGTGCATGCTGGGAAAAATAAAAACACGGATTCTACTTATATGGGCATCAGGAGGAGCATGAGGCGCCCTCCTGAACCTGTGAACCAATCAACCTGTCAATCACGACGTGGCCACGCCCTAATGCATACCCTGCTTTATCGTCACATATAAAATCAGGGAGGCCAAAATGTCCCAAATGAACATCATACTGCATTGAAGAAGGCTTTAAACTAGCGATTGAGACCATAAACACATTTTGAAAACGTTTACTGAGGTTAGAAATCAAGTGAAAGTTGGTGAATTCTCCACTGACTTGTATAGAGACGGAAGTCCTTTTGACACCAAAACGGTCGCCCCCTGGTGGCCTTTTGATAGAATGCAGTTTTAAGTTACTTCTGCGTTGGCCCTCATTTCAGAGGACCGGAGCTCCCCGCCTGGTTAGCGAACGCATTGTGATTTACCAAACCTGAAGGTATTTTTTCTGACGCTAACTGCGTCTATAAATAATACCTTTGAAGGACAGGTATTAACCGGCTGTTACTATGGAGACGAGGAGAAGGAGACACAATGACAGAATACAAACAGGACGGAGTTTTTCCACCTGTGTTAATATTTTTGGAATATTTGTGGTTTTACTAACAGCATTGACTTTGTCTCTAATACTCTCCCATATGTGGGTTTCTCTGGTAATATTAGTTGTTGTTATAACTCAATATATTAGTTAACCTCTTCCACTAGAACCTGATCACATTTCATTTTGCAGCTTTCTGCTCGTCCAAACTCTCCATTAAGACACAAAACCCTCATTTAAATACTGCTGTCTGCACCTGTTGCACCTGTTTTCATTTACACAGTTATTCTTAGTAGATCACCTGCAAAACACACATCTATTGCACTGTGAATGCAATTTACTACCTTTATTTGGGATCTTAGTAAATCAGGCCCTGTGTGTATTTGACGTATACAGTATATCTGTTGCTTTTTCCAATTAGCATCCCTGACACCAGTGACAGAAGATTAGAAAAATAAATGATTAGTTGTTTCTGCTGCGTTCATTCAATCAGTCACAGTGAAGAATATAGTGAAGAGTGAATGCTGCTGTCATTCATCTCTTATAGTATCAACTTGAAATGATCCCAGACTGGCTGTAGATGCTCATCATGAGAAAACTGAAAACTGTCCCAAACTGTAATTTGCTACGAGTGGATAATAAATCACTGTGACAGCGCATTACTTGCTAATCATGTCCCATTACGTAATTATCCCTCGATTTATTGCCAGGATCTCTCCCTCATTAAAAGCCATGAGTCTGAGCTTGTGTGCTGATAAAACATCCCATTAGCCATGTTGGGATATTAACACACGAGGGCAACGGAAACTATGCAGATTATTCTTGCAGTGTGGTGTGATTGTGAGGAAAGGGCCTGCAGAGAGGTCGCCGTGGTTACCAGAAATGTGGCGACGCGTTGGAGGAGAAACGGACATTTAAACTTCTTCTTCTTCTTCTTCTTCTTCTTCTCTGTAATAACCAGTTACTGATTAACTTGACGTTTTATGACATGTGATGACACAGTCCTCCTCCCGAGAAAAAACGACTAGAATAGGCCATGATGTCAGTCACCCGAAATCTACATATAGCTAGCTTGAGTGACAGCTTGCCATCTAGTTGCCGTAGTAACAGTGAGTGGCGGATGGAGGCATTAACGGTGGAAGAAGGAAGGAAAGGAGGGAGGAAGGGAGGAAAGGAGGAAGGAAGGGAGGAAGAAGGAAGGAAAGGAGGGGAGGAAGGAAGGAAGGAATGGAGGAAGGAAGAAAGGAAGGAAGGGAGGAAGGAAGGAAGAAGGAAGGAAAGGAGGGAGGAAGGGAGGAAGAAGGAAGGAAAGGAGGGAGGAAGGGAGGAATAAGGAAGGAAAGGAGGAAGGAAGGGAGGAAGAAGGAAGGAAAGGAGGAGGGAGGAAAGAAGGAAAGGAGGGAGGAAGGAAGGAAGGAAGGGAGGAAGGGAGAAGGAAGGAAAGGATGGAGAAAGGAAATAGGGAAGGACAGGAGGGAGGAGATGGTGCCGTAAAAGACCGCCACTCGTTTCCTGCTGCCGAAAAGCTACGAAAACTACAATCAACCTTTTAACACTGTGGTTATTATTGTTGCCATGACGACGAATGTAGCTACTGACTTTAACCAACACCACATGTTTCTCCTTAATGTTAATAAAGTGATCAATTTACCCCGAACCATCTTTATCCTAAACCTAACCAAGTGGGAAACACTAGTAAATTAGCATGATATATCACTTCATTATTATCTGAATATTATTACTCCACTATTCATCATTACTGAGCTTCAGCGCTGCCAGAGACGCTGATTATAAATCATGAATACAATTAAAAATACAATCATACAATAAAATCCTCCTTTCTAACAACCGAAATATCAGCTGTGAACACTGCTGCTGTAACTTTACTGTCCTTCATTCCTTCCTTCCTTCCTTCCTTCCTGCCTCCCTCCCTCCTTCTTTCCCTCCCTTCCTTCCTCCATCCTGTCCTCCCTCCCTCCTTTCCTTCCTTCTTTCCTCCGTACTTCCTCCCTTACTTTCCTCCCTTCCTTCCTCCCTCTTGTCCTTCCTTTCTCCCTTCCTTCCTCCTTTCCTCCCATCCT
>NC_084975.1:2844735-2859735 GCF_963691925.1 Scomber scombrus | reverse complement strand
GTGAGGCTACGAGTGAAAGTTCCTCATGAGCAATCATTTACAAATTAAGCACTGGGGCGTGCACAACGCTGAGATCATGTAGACCAGGCTTTTCTCCTCATTGGGTTACAGCATGGTACATGGGCTTTGAGCATTGGCATAACCAGGGACTTATGGAGCTGAATTTTCAAATTTCACTTATTTAAAATATTTAAATGTTGAAGTTCTATCCAATCAGCTGATGCCTGACTATCATGCTGGAGACTGGGGTTTGTTTCCCACTTGGGCCGAAAGGAAAAGAGGAAGGGAGGAAGGAAAGGAGGGAGGAAGGAAGGAAAGGAGGGAGGAAGGGAGGAAGGGAAGGAAGGACGGAGGAAAGAAAGAGAGAAGGAGAGAGGGAGGAAGGACAGACAGAAGGAAGGAAGGAGGTAAGGAAAGAAGGAAGGCGGATGGAGGAAGGAAAGAAGGAAGGGAGGAAAGAGAGGAAGGAAAGAAAGAGAGAAAGAAGGAGGACAGAAGGAACAGTCAAAACAGACGGGGTCAATTTGACCCGGTAGGACGACACAAAGGTTAAACCCAAAACACACAATCATCTTATAAAACTAGATGCAAGAATTTACAGTAGATTCATCTTCCAAATATTATAAAAAAAATATTAAAATGATTTACCTTGGATCTAAATATTTCTTCCACTATTGCTTCCAACCATCTTCACCTCCAGTTGGTCATGTTCCTTTGTTAACTTTCATTATCAGACACTTATAATAACAATCTGAGCCTGTCAGCAGCAATAATAATGACTGTTATTAGATGTACTTTGATGGGTGTATTGCCCCGACGATTACATTGCAGCTTATTTCCCAGCGAGGTCGCTTAATACCGAGCCAATTCCAAACATTTATGTGCCCATTAGTCACTTAGACCAACATAATAGGAAAATAGAGTTCAAGTAAAAAAAAAAAGTTCTTTCATTTAATACTACTTTGTACATTTCAAAGAGTAAAATATTGTACTTTTTATTTACACTTATTTCACACCTGAAATGTCTTATACTATCCAAAATATCCAAAACACATGATCATTTATTTAAGATGCAAGATTTTAACTGAAGATGAATCTTTCCAGTATTATACGAATTATTACAATATTTTACTTTGCATTTAAATATTTCTTCACCTTTGCTTCCAATCATCTTCTTACTGTAAAGCAATTATCTAAACATCCTCACCGCCTCCCACATTACATCAGGTCAGCTCAAAATTTGACTGCACCATTTTTTTTATTTTTAAATAATGCATTTTATTAACATTTGTGTATACTGTGGGTCATATGATGGCGTATTAGAGCCATGACAAAGTTTTTATCTCGTAAATTCAGAGATTTTTTCTTGAAATATTAACCCCCATCCTCCAGGTCAGTATTTTTTTGTTTTTGTTTTAAC
Source organism: Scomber scombrus (assembly GCF_963691925.1). Classification (NCBI taxonomy): domain Eukaryota; kingdom Metazoa; phylum Chordata; class Actinopteri; order Scombriformes; family Scombridae; genus Scomber; species Scomber scombrus. The sequence goes on along the minus strand of NC_084975.1, from coordinate 2,858,315 downwards.
ATATATGGCCCTAATACACCATCATACGGTCCCATTAGGAGAAAAGTCCGCCTAAAATAAATGTGTATACAGTGTTTTTACAGCTCTCAAATGTAAAAAAAAATGGGTCAAATTTGACCCTAAACAGCATGTAAAGGGTTGAGTCTGGGGCTTGAATGAACATTTATTTATTTATTTATTTGCCATAATCATTCCTCCTCTTTACCTTTGCTTCCAATCATCTTCTTAGTGTAAAGCAAAAAGGTTTGAGCTCTTTCCAGTTCATCATAATTTTAATTTTGGCTGATTGTAAAAAAGAAAACTAGCAGATGACGGAGACATTACTTCAAGATTTCTGATTTGGCAGCAATAAAGTTACCTAAAATAAGAAATAATGCCAGTAAAGATTAAGATGATTGTCCAAAACTCTAAAATGCTGAACATGGTAAATATTATACGTGCTAAACATTACAATGTTAGTAAAGTCATGGATTTTGATTCATGTGTTGGAATAAGCCTTCAACCTTCCTGTCGTCCCTCCCGGGTCAAACTGACCCGTCTGTTTTGACTGTTCCTTCTTTCCTCCCTTACTTCCTTCCTTCTTTCCTTCCTTCCTCCCTCCCTCCTTCTCTCTTTCTTTCCTTCCTCTCTCTTTCCTCCCTTCCTTCTTTCCTTCCTCCATCCCCTTTTCTTCCTTCCTTCTGTCCTTCCTCCCTCTCTCCTTCTTCCCTTACCTCCTTCGTTCCTTCCCTTCCTCCCTTCCTTCTTTCCTCCATCCCTCCTTCTCTCTTTCTTTCCTCCCTTCTACCTTCCCCCTTCCTTGTTCCCTCTGTCCTTCTTTCCTTCCTTTCTCCCTCCCTCCCTCCTTCCTTCTTTCTTTCCTCCCTAACTCCTTCTCTCTTCTTTCCTTCCTCTCTCTTTCCTCCTTTCCTTCTTTCCTTCCTCCATCCCCTTTTCTTCCTTCCTTCTGTCCCGTCTTCCCTCTCTCCCTCCCTCCTTCTTTCCTTCCCCCCTTCCTTCCTTCCTTCCTTCCTTCCTTCCTTCCTTCCTTCCTTCCTTCCTTCCCTCCTTACCTTCCTTCTTTTCTCCCTCCCTCCTTGTCTCTTTTTTTCCTCCCTCCTACCTTCCCCCCTTCGTTCTTTCTCTGTCCTTCTTTCCTTCCTTTCTCCCTCCCTCCCTCCATCCTTTCTCTTTCTTCCTACCTTCCTTCCTTCCTTTCCTTCCTCCCTTCCTTCTTTCCTTTCCTCCCTCCCTTCCTTCCTCCCTCCTTTCCTTCCTCCTTCCTTCTTTCCTTTCCTCCCTCCCTTCCTTCCTCCCTCCTTTCCTTCCTTCCTCCTTTCCTTCCTTCTTCCTTCCTCCCTTCCTTCTTTCCTTTCCTTTCCTCCCTCCCTTCCTTCCTCCCTCCCTCCTTTCCTTCCCCCCTCCTTTCCTTCCTTCCTTCCTCCCTCCTTTCCTTCCTTCTTCTTTCCTCCCTTCCTTCTTCCTTCCTCCCTTCCTTCCTTGACTCGAGGACAACAGGAGGGTTAACAGAGGAAAGCAGCTGCAGTAGTAAACATTGACTTTGGATCACTGTGAACTTTTACTTCTAAATTTACCTTCAATCTTCTTTCTTCTTTTCCCTTTTTCTCGCTGAAGTCACGTGTACTCGTGTTTAAATGCAACACTGCAGAGATGAGCACAGATTTTCTTTCATTACCAGTTTTTACTGAAGTAGTTTTTATCCTAATGAGGCCTGAGATTGGTCAAACTCTTTATTCCTGTTCTTAGTCTGGTCAGAAGTTGGTCAACACTGCCGACTGAAAGGAAGAGGAATGAAAGCGTTTGGACGTCGCCATGGAAATGAAATCGTGGCCTTTTTGAATTAAACATCAGATGTGTGACTTTGGTGTTTGGTGTGAAACTAGCGGAGCCGCTCTTCTATCTTCCTGCTTCCTCTTGAGGATGATCAGCGAATGGAGGAGAGGAGAGGAGACTTCCATACATGAACACGCCATCACATACGTGTTAATGAGCGTGGTGTTTGAAGTCAGAAGTTTTGGGGATGAAAGAACACGACAAGCCGATCCGAGCTTGGATGGTTTCACATCTCACTTGGAATAATTTCAGTGGGAATATTTCAATTAAAAAAATAAAAAATAAAAAAAAGGATTCAAGCATTTGTGGATGAGATTGAGCCGAGTCGTCCTGTCACTGTCGGATCAGATGACTGTCAGATGTTGTCGAGTCGTCTGTAAATTAACCCTCCTGTTGTCCTTGAGTTAAGGAAGGAAGATGGAAGGAAGAAGGAAGGAAAGGAGGGAAGAAGGAAGGGAGGAAGAAGGAAGGAAGGGAGGGAGGAAGGAAGGAAGAAGGAGGGAGGAAGGAAGGAGGAAGAAGGAAGGAAGGTAGGAAGGATGAAGGAAGGAAAGCAGGAAGGAAGGAGAGAAGGAAGGAGGGAAGGAAAGAAAGGAGGAAGGAAGGAAGTGAGGAAGGACATAAGAAAGAAGGAAGGTAGGAGGGATAGAGGAAAGAAGGAAGGAAGGAGGGAAGGAAAGAATGAGGGAAGGAAAGAGGAAGGTAATGGAAAGGAAAGAAAGGAGAAGACAGAAGGAAGGAAGAAAGGGGGATGGAGGAAGGAAAGAAGGAAGGGAGGAAAGAGAGGAATGAAAGAAAGAGAGAAGAAGAAGGGAGGAACAGACGGGGTCAATTTGACCCGGGAGGACGACAGAAACGTTTGCGTTTGGTTGCTAAAAAGCAGGAAGTGAGTCAGAGCTCTTCTTCTAATAATAGTCTGATGATCAGCTGGCTGCTGTAAATGAATCTGTCCTGAAATGTCGATCGAGGCTCTGAGACAGTTTCTAAGAATAGTGTGTGTTAAAAAAACAACACAACCCAGCTGACTGAAGGTTTATGATGTCATCGAGCTGCGGACACAAACAAACACGACTCTTCTTCTCCTCTTATGTGATTTCACTCGGCAGGGTTAGGGTTGCCTTCACTTGTTACTGAAGTGTTGTTGTTGTTGTTGTTGTTGTTGTTGTTGTTGTTTTGCTTTCATACTACGAGACATGATTTGATCACTAACTCAGTTTATTGTAGAAGCTTGTGACAGAGATTATTCACCCTGTAGTCTACAATTAAAGCTTTCACATGTCTGTCATTAAAGGACAATTATTTAACCCTCACATACTGTTCATACTCTGACTCATAGTTAGCCTTTACTCCTATTCTCATTCATTAATTCCCCTATCGTTCATTAACCCTCCTGTTGTCCTCGAGTCAAGGAAGGAAGGGAGGAAGAAGGAAGAAAACGAGGGAGGGAGGAAGGGAGGAAGGAGGAAGGAAGGATAGCAGGGAAGGAAGGAAGGAAGGTAGGGAGGAAAGGAAAGAAGGAAGGGAGGAAGGAAGGTAGGAGGGAGGAGGGAGGAAAGAAGCAAGGAGGGAGGGAGGGAGGGAGGGAGAAAGGAAAGAAGGACACAGGGAAGAAGGAAGGGGGAAGGTAAGAGGGAGGAAGAAAGAGAGAAGGAGGGAGGGAGGGAGGGAGGGAGGGAAGAAGGAAGGGAAGGAAAGGAAGGAAGGAAGGAAGGAAGAAAGGAAAGATGGAAGGGAGGAAGGAGGAAGGAAGGATAGCAGGGAAAGAAGGAAGGAAGGTAGGAAAGGAGGGAGGAAGGAAGGAAGTAATGGCGGAAGAAAGGAAGGAAAGGAAGGAAGGAAGGAAGTAAAGGAGGGAGGAAGAAAGGGAGGAAAGGAAGGAAGGAAGGTAGGAGGGAGGGAGGAAAATTTACGACTTTAATCTCAGAAATTCTGAATTTCTTTCTTAACCCCCTTCTCCCCCTCCTCTAGGGTTGTTTTTTTTGTTTTGTTTTTTACATATATGGCCCTAATATGCCATCATAGGGTCACACTAGGAGAAAAAAGGGTCAAATTTGACCCTAAACAGAATTTAAAGGGTTAAATATGTCTTAAACAACAGTCAGGTGCCTAAATGAACAATACATTTTTCTATTTATCTATTAATCTATTTATATAATCATTCCTCCTGTTCATACTGATCATTAGAAGATTCCTTCATAATGCATTTAAGATAAAATAATCCTATATTAATCCCACGATGGAGGGATTTACAGTATTACAGCAACAACAATAGGAAGAGAATCAATAAAAAGAATAAAGAACAATATATAATAAGTAAATACACGAGCAATAAAAGCAATAGCACCATGTAGAGAGTAATATAGGTGTTGTCAGGATGATAATATACCTGAGTGTGATCCTGATATTGTGTTATTATGTTGTAATGTGATGCGGGACATTATCCACAGTCCTCCTTCTGAGCACACATGTATTTAAAAGTTGATCTGAAGTTAATATGAAGCTACGTTATTATCAGCAGTGCAGCGAGGCGGCTTATTAACGGGGTAGAAGATATATTTGGGCTTCGGATTTAAACACATAATACTTATAAGTAGATCAGAGCTTTGTTGGTTTGGTTTGTTGACAATAAGAGAAATATAAAGATAGCCGACCGTATGCTTTAAAATGCTTTTTCTTTTTTCTTTTTGGTGGATAAGTGGCAGAGCTGGTTAATCTTTCTGTCGTCCTCCTGGGTCAAATTGACCCCCGTCTGTTTTGACTGTTCCTTCTTTCCTCCCTTCCTTCCTTCCTTCCGTCTGTCCTTCCTCCCTCCTTCCTTCTCTCTTTCTTCCCTTCCTCTCTTTCCACCCTTCCTTCTTTCCTTACTCCATCCCATTTTCTTCCTTCCTTCCTCCTTCCCTCCTTCCTTTCCCTCCCCCCCTCCTTCTTTCATTCCCTCCTTCCTCACCCCTACCTTCCCCCCTTCCTTCTTTCCTTCCTTGCTCTTTTCCTTTCTCCCTCCCTCCCTCCCCTCCTTCCTTCTTTCCTCCTTCCCTCCTACCTTTGTTCCTTCCTTCTTTCCTCTGTCCTTCCTTCCTTTCCTTCTCCCTTTCTTCCTCCCTCCTACCTTCCTTCCTTCTTCCCTCCCTCCTACCTTCCTTCCTTCCTTCTTTCCTCCGTCCTTCCTTCCTTTCCTTTCCTCCCTTTCTTCCTTCCTCCCTTCCTTCTTCCTCCCTCCCTCCTACCTTCCTTCCTTTCCTTTCCTCCTTATCTTCCTACCTTCCTTTACTTCCTTCCTTCCTTCCTCCTTTCCTTCCTTCTTCCTTCCTCCCTTCCTCCTTCCTTCCTTCTTCCTTCCTCCTTTCCTTCCTTCTTCCCTCCTTCCTTCCTTGACTCGAGGACAACAGGAGGGTTAATGTTTGTGTATGTGTGAGGAGTGCACACACACACACACACACACACAGACACACACACACACACACACACACACACTTTCACACTTTCACACCTGCGGCTGCACACCTGCCTAATGACGGAGGAGTGAATAAGCTGCTGCTGCTTCTCTCTCCTCTAAGTGTTGTAGCTTGCCAGAACTGATATGTGTTAAAAGCTGTATTATTATTATTATTATCCAACAAAACAGCACTAAAGGTGTAAAGGAGTATTTGTTTTGGGAGTCACACCATGAGTCCGCACGGCTGCAGTTCAAAACCCGATCGATAAATGACGATGACCTCACTGACTCATCCTGATGTTTACTGATCCGAACGCCTGACCTGTAAATAACCCATCAAAACTCTTAAAAGTCAACAGAAATCCGACTTGACATTTATATCTTCATTATAATTCCAGGATTAACGGAGCGGCTCAGGTTTGTTGGTGAGGGAGGATGAGGAAGAGGAGGAGGAAGAGGAGGAGGAGGAGGGAGGAGGCTTGTTTTCTCTAATATAACAACACTCATTAAGATTCTTCTCTCGTTTAAAGCCCCTGTTATTCATCATCATATTTATTGTGATTTTAAGCTTTACAGTGCATTAATAACGCCTACCATTCATCATCTGCTGTCATGGCAACGGCAGCAGCATCCAAGCCCAGTTGTATGTATGCACGGACTGTTTTTCTTCCTCTCAACCCCCAAAAATCGCCACCATCACACCATCTTCTAATTGTTGGATATAAATCTAAGCTTGGTAATGGCCCCCCATCACATTATTAGTGTTTGCAAGTATAGTGGAAACAAGTTAGTGATGCTTCTCGTGTCTTAGGAGGCAATTAGTTAGCTCTAATTGGACAGAAATCCACCGCAGCGTTCCTGCAGCAGCAGCAGCAGCAGCAGCGTCTCTCTCCTGGGCAGAGCTCCCTGTTCATTAACCTGCAGCTCATTTACATGCAGGAGCGTTCGGCTCAGGTTCAAGGCGGCTCTGAAACCGGACAGTCCTCATCCATTACGGAGCAGGAAGCGTTCACACTGGAGCCGACCCCTTCCTGAGCTCACCGCAGCAGCAGCAGCATTATTCAAGATGATGTAGATGTTGTAGGAGTGTGGTTTGATGTGAAGGGGGAAAGCTGCTTGTCTTATAGCCAAAGTTTGTTAGTTTATTCATCAGTCAGTTCGACACTTAAAGGAGAATCAAAGAGCGTTTGAGTCACTGATTTTTATTTACCTCGCCTGCTGAGATGTAGTGGAAAAACTCCAGCTGTTCCTTCTTTCCTCCCTCCCTCTTTCTCTCTTTCTTTCCTCCCTCCTCCCTTCCTCCTTTCCTTCCCTTCCTTCCTTCCTTCATTCCTTTCTCCCTCCCTTCCTTCATCCTCCCTTCCATCCTTCCTTCTTCCTCGCTTCCTTCCTCCTTTCCTTCCTTCTTCCTCCCTTCCATCCTTCCTCCCTTCATCCTTACTCCTTCCTTCCTTCCTTCTTCCTTTCCTTCCTTCTTCCTCCCTTCCATCCTTCCTTCTTCCTCCCTTTATTCCTCCTTTTCTTCTTTCTTTCTCCCCTTCCATCCTTCATTTCTTCCTTCTTTCCTTCCATCATTCATTCCTTCCTTTCCTCCTTCCTTCCTTCCTTCCATCATTCCTTCCTTCCTTTCTTCCTTCTTTCCTTCCTTCCATCATTCATCCTTCCTTTCTTCCTTCCTTCCTTGACTCAAGGACAACAGGAGGGTTAAATAACTGAGGGGCTGCATAAAGGAACAGTATAAGGTGTTTTTAACTGGAAATCATGTGAAGATTCTCCTGTGTAATATTGGATCCAACATAAATTTCTTCTTTATTACATGAAGAAACCAAAACAGTCTCTTCCTCAGGTTCAAACATTCCTCTACACTTCACAAAGACCCAACAAGGACTCGAAATGTCACAGAAGAAAGTTTAACCCTCCTGTTGTCCTCAGGTCAAGGAAGGACAGGTGGAAGCAAGGAAGGAAGGAAGGAAGGAAGGGAGGAAAGAAGGACAGGAAGGAAAGGAGTAAGGAAGGAGGAAAAGAGGAAGGAAAGGAGGAAGGAGGGACAGGAGGAAGGAGGGACAGGAGGAATGAAGGAAGGAAAGGAATAAGGAGGGAGGCAGGGAGGAAAAGAGGAAGGAAGGAAGGAAGGAAGGAAGGAAGGAAGGAAGGAAGGAAGGAAGGAAGGAAGTGAGGAAAGAAGTAAGGGAGGAAGGAAAGGTGGAAGGAGGGACAGGAGGAAGGTGGGAAGGGAGGAAGGAATGAGGAAGGAAGGAAGGAAAGGAGTAAGGAGGGAGGAAAAGAGGAAGGAAGTAAGGAGAGAGGGAAGGGAGGAAGGAAGGAAGGAAGGAAGGAAGGAAGGAAGGAAGGAAGAAAGGAAGGAAGTAAATGAGGAAAGAAGTATGGAAGGAGGAGGGAGCAAAGAAAGAGGGAAAGGAGGGGAAGAATGAAGGAAAAATTAAAGAAAGAGGGAGGAAAGAAGGAACAGTCAAAAGAGATGGGGTCAATTTGACCCGGGAGGACGACAGGAGGGTTAAAAGGAGCAGACGCTGGTTGATGTGACTCCTTTGGGTGACAGGAAACAATAACATGTAAGAATCCTCACATAAGAGCCACAGCTGAGCCTGAATAAAGACAGAAACAATCGAGTCATGATAAATAGAGATGTTCCGACACCATTTTTTCCCTCCAGATACTGATTCTGATACTTGTGCTGTGGGTATCGGCCGATACCGAGTCTAATCAGCGGCAACACAGAGTTATAAGGACGCTTTGCTCTCACACACGCTGCATTTATAGTCACACACACACACACACACACACACACGCTCAGTCACTCTCTACAGCACGCTCTTGCTCGTTCACTCCAGATTCCGGGAGATTACGTCTCATTTGCGGGCGTCATGGAGACGCTATCAATATGCGGGAGACTCCCAGAACTTCCGGGAGAGTTGGGATGTCTGCGTTAAACCCTGTAAAACATGAATGAATACAGCAAATGGAAGCAGTATAAAACAGTAGTGCAACAGCAACTTAACTAAATAAATATAGGAATAATTATTCGCCGTCTTACTGGTGGGAACATCCACTGTGAAGTACTGCCAAACCGCCGACATGATGCGCTAACGTTAGCTCCTTGTAACAGGTGTCAGGTGATCAATTCGTCTTCGCCCCTCTAAAACAGCAGCTGCCCATGGCAACTGTTTTAAGAGCGGCGAAGAAGAACTGTGTCAGAGCTAATGGAGCTAATGGTGCTAACCAGTAAATAGACCCCTATTTCTTATAAATTACGTGGTATCGGATCGGATGCCAGCATTTTCGGCAGTATCGGAGGCATTTCCGATACTGGTATCGGAATCGGAACAACTCTAATGTTAAAAAGGGTTGGAACACAGCAGAGACTCATAAATCCCATCTGTGCAGGACGAGCAGACAGTCAGAAGGTCCGTCACCCGTCTCCTGATTTCACTTTCAGGCACCAACCATCAAATCAATGTGTGTCTGAGAGTGTGTGCAAAGTGTTGTGAAGTGAGTCATTTCTATTTATAAACTATACTGTCGGCCCCCCTGCACATATAGTACAGTACAGTATGTACTGTGTGATGCAGTCAGCCTGTATATACATGCAGACATAAAGCACAGCGATGCTTCTATTATATTAACTGGGGATTTTGCAGCAAGGAATTATGGGTCGACCTGTGTGATTGTCTATAAATGTGTGCTGTTTAACTGTGTGTGTGTGTGTGTGTGTGTGTGTGTGTGTGTGTGTGTGTGTGTGTGTGCGTGTGTGTTTGTAGGTGAGGCTGTGTTTGTAGTGTGTATGTGTGTAGAGTCTCTCTCTCGTTGCAAGCAGTTGCCACGGCAACGGCGGTGTCCAAGGCTGCTGCTATTGTGCTGCCCACATCTCTGTACCATGTGTGCGTGTGTGTGTGTGTGGTGTGTGTGTGTGTGTGTGTGTGAGGCTTTTTACATGTTTAAGTTATTTATCTTTTGTTTCATCTAATCGTCGGATGAGAGATACACGTTGATATTTGTGTGTATTAGATCTTTCTTCTAGCTTTGAATTCATTCTTTGAGGTTTGTTTTTTCCATCAGATTATTAATTTAAGCTGATATGAGGTGAACACTGTGCAGCCTTAACGGGGAAACATGGTGCTTTTTAATAAATAACAGTAGACCTGGATATGTGCATATTTAAGTAAAATATAAGTTTTATGTTTTAGTAGCTCAGGAAAGAGGTTTGAAGAAGCAGTTTTGCTCCTCTGCATGTTTGTGTTATGATGCATGTAACACTCAGCCTGTTTCTACCTGAGCAGCTTGTTGTAGCTCACACACATGTGCAGTGTTGATGCTGCCAGTCCTGTCTGTCTACATAGAGTTTGAGTGTGATAATGGACATCAATAAGATAATGTAATATATCTAGGGATGCTTGATATTGGCTTTTCTGCAGATATCCGATATTCTGATATTGTCCAACTCTTAATTTATGATTCCGATATCACCTGATACCGTTATTTGCAGGCTTTTTACACCAAAACTGTTACATAACATATGTCCTATTATGGAATTAACACATTATGCCTAATTTTATTGTGATGCTCCACTGGATGCAGACATAAATGCAACATGGCTTTCCACATGTAAACACTGTCTGTGCAAAATAAGAGAACAACTTCACCTTAAGTTATGGGGAAAAAAAGAGCCAATATGACACATATGCCATATTTATTATTTTTTAACATTTTGCCTCAAACAACACTGCAGCTAGGGCAAGTTTGACTTCTTCACAAATGGTCGAAGATGCTTCAGTCCAGAGTAGTAAACAATAAACATCGTCCTCTTTTAGTCCAAGTTCAATGAATGAGCCTGACGACTGACTGGCTGTAACTGGCCATAACTTGGCAAATAATACAATCATTAATCCGTATGATGCACTTGGAAATAGTCCCAAGACATAACGTCATGCACTGGGCGAGCTAGCTTGTTAGCCACGGTTAGCGACCGACGAGTCTAGCGTGTTGTTGTTGTTGTTATACGTCATCAAGCGTGCACCGGTGAACGTCCCATGCTGCGTTCATGCAGGCTCGGAAATGCTGAAACCTACAGAACAAACATTGGTTATAAAAACCGATACGATACTTCCCGATATTACATTTTTAAGTAAATATCCCTAATTATATCACATCGTGTTGTGTTGTATTTTATCTCATATATCTTTTATATATTTCATATCATATATCTAATTTCTCATATATCTCATATCTCATGTATATCTCATCTAATTGATCTCATATACCTCGTATCATATTTCATATCATATCATATCATATCTCATACCATATCTAATGTCATACCTCATTCCATGTCTGATATTATGTCTCATATCATCCAATATATCATACCATATCTCGTATCATATCATATATTATATCTCATATCATATCCATTCCTAACCTTAAAAAGGTAACTGTGTTTATTTGTGAATAGTAACTAATATGTGAGCATGGAGTATTCTATCAGTGCTGGTTTGGTCTGGTTGAGTCTTCTCCAGCCTCATACACTCCTCACACAGGACAGCTTCTTTTATTGATCATATATCGATTATTCTTCCAGTTAAACCCCTCAGCCTTGTCACCGCTCCGAGTGAAGAAAATCCCTCCAGATGACACTAAGTTCTCCAAACAAGTCACACACACACAAACACACTCCGACTAACAAACACACACCTCCGAACTAACCGTCAGGAGAGAAAGAGACAACAAATACGGAGAATAACACCTCTGAATGTCCGTCTGGAGGCAGCTAGGAACAATAGGAACGACTCCCAGTGTGAACTCATATCATAGAAAACGAGACTCTGCATGCTGGAGTTTAAGCAGTGTGACACGTTATTATTGTTCATGTCTATTCTGCAGATATAGATATTGAACTATAGTGAAAGATGTAATTTAGCCGGTATTATGTCTATTTTTGCTCAGAAAAACTTGCATCACACTCACATTTTTAACCTTTGTGTCTTCTTCCCGGGTCAAATTGACCCCGTCTGTTCTTGACTGTTCCTTCTTTCCTCCCTTCCTTCCTTCCTCCATCCCCCTTTCTTCCTTCCTTCTTTCCTTCCCTCCTTCTTTCCTCCCTTCATTCTTTCCTCCCTCCCTCCTTCTGTCTTTCTTTCCTCGCCATTACCTTCCTTCTTTCCTCTGTCCTTCTTTCCTTCCTTCCTCCCTCCCTCCTTTCCTTCCTTCTTTCTCCTTTCCTTCCTTCTTCCTCCCTTCCTTCCTTCTTCCTTCCTCCCTTCCTTCCTCCCTCCCTCCTTCCCTTCCTTTTTTCCTTCCTCCCTTCCTCCCTCCCTTCCTTCCTTCTTCCTCCCTTCCTTCCTTGACTCGAGGACAACAGGAGGGTTAAAAGTAACGTTGAAGTTTATCAGGTTTAAAATTTAAAGACAAGCACGAAATCCTTCTGTTAAAACATGAAAATCACTAAAAACTTGGCAATTCTTTCTCTTTTTTTATACAGAGATGTTTTATTCTGTCTGATTTTCCTCACAGCCTCATTCTGCCTCTTTTTATACTCAGAGTCGAGTTGTTGTAATTGTCAGTTTTGTTAATGTCTGACTTCTCCGCTCTTGTTTATCGTCTGTTTTATTTTAGTTTTTTTTCTTTTGTGTCATTTTTCCCTGCGGCTGTTTTTGTTCACCGCAGGGATCAATAAAGTTTCATCTGTTTCTCTGCAAGCTGATGGATTCCTGGTTCAATGGAAGGAAAGGAGGGAGGGAGGAAGGGAGGAAAAGAGGAAGGAAAGGAGGGAGGAAAGACGGAGAAAATAAGGAAGGTAGGAGGGAGGGAGGAGGGAGGAAAGGAGGAAGGGAGGAAAGAAGGAAAGAAGGACAGAGGAAAGAAGGTAGGGGGGAGGAAAGAAAGAGAGAAGGAAGGAAAAGAGGGAGGAAGGGAGGAAGAAGGAAGGAAAGGAGGGAGGGAGGAAGGAAGGAAAGGAGGAAGGAAGGAAGGAAGGAAGGAAGGAAGGAAGGAAGGAAGGAAGGAAGGAGAAAGAAAGAGAGAAGGAGGGAGGAGGAAGGAAGGAAGCTAAGGGGGAGGAAAGAAAGAGAGAAGGAGTGAGGGAGGAAAGAAGGAAGAGAGGAAGGAAAGAAGGAAAGAAGGAGGTAGGAAGGAAAGAAGGAGGGAGGGAGGAAGGAAGGACAGAAGGAAGAGAGGAAAGAGAGAGGAAGGAAAGAAAGAGAGAAGGAGGGAGGGAAGAAGGACAGACAGAAGGCGGGGTCAATTTGACCCGGGAGGACGACACTAAGGTTAAAACATGAAAATCACTAAAAACTTGGTAATTCTTTTCCTTTTTTTATACAGAGATGTTTTATTCCGTCTGATTTTCCTCACAGCCTCATTCTGCCTCTTTTTATACTCAGAGTCGAGTTGTTGTAATTGTCAGTTTTGTTAATGTCTGACTTCTCCGCTCTTGTTTATCGTCTGTTTTATTTTTGTTTTTTTCTTTTGTGTCATTTTTCCCTGCGGCTGTTTTTGTTCACCGCAGGGATCAATAAAGTTTCATCTGTTTTTCTAAAAGCTGATGGATTCCTGGTTCAATGGAAGGAAAGGAGGGAGGGAGGGAGGAAGGAAAGAAGGACAGAGGAAAGAAAGTACGGGGGAGGAAAGAAAGAGAGAAGGAGGGAGGGAGGAAGAAGGAAGGAAAGGAGGGACGGAGGAAGGAAGGAAAGGAGGAAGGAAGAAGGAAGGAAAGGCAGGAAGGAAGAAAGGAAGGCGGAAAGAGAGAAGGAGGGAGGGAGGGAGAAAGGAAAGAGGAAGGAATGAGGAAGCTGGGGGGGGAAGAAAGAAGGAGGGAGGAAGGAAGGAAGGAAGCTAAGGGGGAGGAAAGAAAGAGAGAAGGAGGGAGGGAGGAAAGAAGGAAGAGAGGAAGGAAAGGAAGGAAAGAAGAGGGAGGAAGGTAAGACGGAAAGAAGGAGGGAGGGAGGAAGGAAGGACAGAAGGAAGAGAGGAAAGAGAGGATGGAAAGAAAGAGAGAACGAGGGAGGGAGGAAGAAGGAAGGAAAAGAGAAAGAAGAAGGAAGGAAGGCAGGAAGGAAGAAAGGAATGAGGAAAGAGAGAAGGAGGGAGGGAGGGAGAAAGGAAAATAAGAAGGAAGGAGGAAGCTAGGGGGAGGAAAGAAGGAAGGAAGGAAGCTAAGAGGGAGGAAAGAAAGAGAAGGAGGGAGGGAGGAAAGAAGGAAGAGAGGAAGGAAAGAAGGCGGGAGGAAGGAAAGAAGGAGGGAGGGAGGAGGGAAGGACAGAAGGAAGAGAGGAAAGAGAGAGGATGGAAAGAAAGAGAG
>NC_084975.1:2805561-2844535 GCF_963691925.1 Scomber scombrus | reverse complement strand
GACGGAAGGAAGGAAGGAAAGAAGGAGAGATGGCAGGAAGGAAGGAAGGTAGGAAGGAAGAAAGGAAGGAAGGGATGAAGAAAGGTAGGAAGGAAGAAAGGAAAGAAGGAATGAAGGAAGGAAAGAAGGAAGGAAGGAAAGAAGAAAGGTAGGAAGGAAGGGAGGAAGGAAGGAAGGAAGGACATATGGAAGGAAGGAAGGAAGGAAGGAAGGAAGGAAGGAAGGAAGGACAGAAGGAAGGAAGGAAGGAAGGAATGGAGGAAGGTAGGAAGGAAGGACAGATTGAAGGAAGGAATGAAGGAAGGAAGGTAAAAGGACAGAAAGAAAGAAGGAAGGAAAGAAGGTAGGACGGAAGGAAGGAAGGGAGGAAAGAAGGAGAGATGGCAGGAAGGAAGGAAGAAGGAAGGAAGGAAGGAATGAAGAAATGTAGGAAGGAAGAAAGGAAAGAAGGAATAAAGGAAGGAAGGAAGGAAAGAAGAAATGTAGGAAGGAAGAAAGAAAGGAATGAAGGGAGGAAGGAAGGTAGGAAGGAAGGAAGAAAGGAAGGAAGGAAGGACATATGGAAGGAAGGAAGGAAGGACAAATGGAAGGAAGGAAGGACAGAAGGAAGGAAGGAAGGAAAGAAGGAAGGAAGGAAGGAAGGAGAGATAGAGGGAACATTTACCCTAACAGCTGAAAACATTGGTTAGTAAATTAGAAAGTCATCAAATGTAATAAGTTACATTACTTTAAGTAATTAAAATAGTTACATTACTTATTACATTATAAACAGAGTAACTAGTAATATTAATAGTAATCTATTACATTACCATAGTAACCTTCCTAACCCTGCTGACCCCAAACACAGAGGAGCTTAAATCAATATAATATAAAGTCAGTGAAGCTCATTGATCTGCAGCTCAGTGAATAGTCATAATAAATACAGCAGTGGTGGGCAAACAGTGGCCCGTGGGTCAAATCCGGCCCTTTGATGAACAATATCTGGCCCCTTTATAATGAAAGCAGAAGTTTTCCCTCTTCATGAATCTACAGTCGATAAGCAGTGAGTGAGCAAATGCTTCTTTCTTTTTTTTTTAACCTTGCTTAAATGTGGTATCTTAGTACTTCTATCACTGATTCTGAGGATCTGACAGTAAAACCTCACCTTTACTAATAATGTTTCAATCATTGAATCATTTTCTTCTTCACTTGCTCTCCAGAAAACACCTGCATGTAACAATGTGTGATGTATTGTCTTTAAAACAGGAAGAAGAAACACACAGTGAACTATTAAATGGAGCCGAAAATGGAAAGTAGTTCCTCTAAAGCTGGCTCACAGTTCAACTAGTTTGAGGAGGGAATATCTATAGATATATATATAAAACAAGTTGCTCCTGTTTGATGGAAACATCAGAGCAGTATAGTTGGAGGCAGACATCTGACGGAGACAGATGGTCTGAAGAGGAGGGCTTCCACAATTAGACCTTTAAAAAGAACATTTAAGGGACCATGTTATAAAAAAACTTCACTTTTTCAGAGCTTGTGTGCTTGCATTTGGGTCACTGATGTTCCTACTAACACAAAAACTGTGAAGTGAGAGACTCCAGTCACTCGCTCTGTGTTCCTGTGATTAAACAGACCTTTACAGATTTGACGCTCCTTTCATACGTCACTTGGGTTTTATTGGGATTTTACTCTGCTGCTAATACTTAGGATGGTTTACAGGCAGAGAATCAATTTCACTGTACAACTGTGTATGTGACAAATAAACTACCTTTACCTTTACTGCCCCTCATCCATGGTTTTATCAGCGTCTCCTCCCACTAAATTTTCAGAGGTCCACCATGTTTTCCTCACAAGCATTGGTGAAGATCCGGCTAAACTAAGATAAGGGTTGAAAATGTGCACATATCATTGGGCTGAATGGCTTCTGACTGCTGGGAAGTTCTGGAGGGAGAGAGACAGGTAGAAGTGGAAGTAGAGAGTAGAGTAGAGTAGAGTAGGATACAGTACAGTAGAGTGGAGTAAAATAGAATAGCCACGCCCTAATGCATATCCTGCTTTATCGTCACATATAAAATCAGGGAGGCCAAAATGTACCAAATGAACTTCATACTGCATTGAAGAAGGCTTTAAACTAGCGATTGAGACCATAAACACATTTTGAAAACGTTTACTGAGGTTAGAAATCAAGTGAGAAGTTGGTGAATTCTCCATTGACTTGTATAGAGACGGAAGTCCTTTTGACACCAAAACGGTCGCCCCCTGGTGGCCTTTTGATAGAATGCAGTTTTAAGTTACTTCCACGTTGGCCTCATTTCAGAGGACAGGAGCTCCCCGCCTGGTAGCGCCTCCCAGAGCTCAAAACCTCATATTGACCAGAAAGAGGATGAGCGATGTCTGCTTTAATCCGGAGCAAGTTTACAGTCAGGAGGAGTTTATTTCTTAATCTTTTGGGATTAACTGGATTCATCTTCAAAAACTCACTTCTTAACCTACCTGGAGCTAGAAGTTTAAAAAACCCAGAGTCAGACATCACATCAACTCAGCTGCTGTCAGTAATAATATACAGATTAAATGCCAGTAACACAGTATGTTGATATCTGTGTGCATTAAAAAAAAATAGTGTCGCTGTCTTTAGAAGACGTTACTTTGAGTGTGGATGGTGCAGATATAATGTTAGCATGGCTCTGATCGATATGAACTCCAGATGTAGTTATTTCAACACCAATTAGATTCATCCAGGCTGAGCTTCATTAACATTATCACACTTATCGGGGACTTGTTGGTGCTCGTGCAAAGTCAAACTCGTGCAGAGACCGTGAGGCGTTTGGTGTGTTTGCTGCACCGCGGTGTTTCCAGCCATGTTTAGACAGGATAAGAAGGCTGCTGTGGTGCTTCATCCTCGTGCTATTTTGACCAAAGCATGTCAGATACATTTTTTAAAACCCCAGGGAACTGTGTTAAGTTGTGGAGAGGAGAAAAAAAGAGGGTGTAGTGTTGGCCCCCTTTTTTAAGCTGCCACCAAAGCTCCTCGCTGGTTTTAAAAAGGATTTCTTTTTTTGGGGGGGGGGGGGGGGGGGTCAGCTGGACCCGTGGGGCAACCTGTCTAACGCTCCCTGCTGATGTGTCCTCTCACTGGGTTTCTGCTGGATCCTGTGAGAGAGTGAACTTTCAGCTGAACCCGGACTTCCTCTGAGATAGTCTTTGCACATCCAGAAGAAGCATTACCTTCCCACTGGAGACTGTTTTCCTCTTCTTACCTGATGAATGGGAAAGAATAGTGCTGTCATTTTGGTCTAAACCTCACTGGATTTATCCTAAAAAACAAGAACTGCTTGAAACTCTCTGGATATTTATGGCTCAATAGAATAGGACAAAGGGTTTTCAAAGAGTGGGAACATCTTTAAACATCTTTATCTTTATTTTCCAGCAGTAACATTTCAGTGTTGTTGGGTTTAACTGTCTTAATTATGTATAACGCCACCTGATATGATGCTTTGATCGTCTAAATGTCTCAATTACTTCCTTCAGTGACTGCTGTTCCTTTAGCTTCCTATCAAAAAACTCCCATGGCTTGGTTGCTAAACTCAGGTGCTTCGTCTCAATATGTCCGCAGTTCCAGTGCTGGTTCTGGGCCAGTACTTAATTTGGAACCAATTTTCCTGCTTCGACCGACAAAGAACCGGCTCCCGGCCAGAAAAACTGTTTCCAGAGTGGCACCAGTTCTTTTCTGGTCTAGAAGAAAGAACCGCTTACGTTAGGGGGCAGGGGGGGCGGGGTTATTGAGACCAACCACAACAAACAAGACCGCATAGTGGTGAATAGATAACGAGTGAATTATCCCTTCAACATTTGACTGATGGTGAAATTCATACACATTTGCGTTGTGAGTTAGCTTTGCTCTGCCGGCTACGTTAGCTTACAACAAAGGCTAACGTAACCATCTCAATCCTGTCGAAGCGACACAAACACGTTGTATCTGACGTGTGTGGATGCCAATGAAGCCTCGTAGAGCCAGGAGCAACAGCTGTGCAAACGTCTGCCATCGTTGTTGTTGCTTCTTCTTCTTCTTCTTCTTCTTCTTCTTCTTTTTCTTTTTCTTCTTCATATTATTGTTGCTTCGAAGTTGGCGCGAGTCTTTACGGGAAAGCAGCGATGTAACTGACGTATTTGGTGACATAATGACGTGGCTCCCTAACCACCTCGGAAAAGCAAATAGGTTCTCAGCTGGTTCGCTGTTGAACCGACTGTATATTATATTCACATGATGACTGCACCAACTGTGTATGAATGTGTGTGTAAATGAGTGAATGTGACTTATAGTATAAAAGCACTAGAGTGAGTAGAAAAGCTCAATGTAAGTGCAGTCCATTTAATATTTAACTCCTGAGGGAATATCTGGAGCTCTTTAGCTGCTAATGCTCCACTATGTTCACCAGCATGTGTTTTATTTATTATTACACCGAGACCTGAGTCACGCATTTCATTCTTTTTATGTCTCATGGATAGAATGACGATAAAGTATTCTCTTGAGCTAGTCTACTGCTAACTGTGTCTGTTAGTTTGGTGCCTTCCTTCTTCCTTCCTTCCTCCCTTCCTCCCTCCCCTCCTCCCTTTCTTCCTTCATTCCTCCTTTCCTTCCTTCTTCTTTTCCTCATTCCTTCCTTCTTCCTCCATTCATTCTTCTTCCTTCCTCCCTTCCTTCCTTCCTCCCTCCCTCCTTTCCTTCTTTCCTCCTCCCCTCTCTTCCTTCCTTCCTCCTTTCCTTCCTTCTTCCTCCCTTCCTTCCTTCCTTCCTCCCTTCTTCCTTTCCTTCCTTCTTCCTCCCTTCATTCCTTCCTCCTTTCCTTCCTTCTTCCTTCCTCCCTTCCTCCCTCCTTTCCTTCCTTCTTCCTCCCTTCCTCCCTCCTTTCCTTCCTTCTTGCTCCCTCCCTCCTCCTTTCCTTCCTTCCTCCCTCCCTCCTTTCCTTCATCCTTTCCTTCCTTCTTCCTTCCTCCCTCCCTCCCTTCCTTCATTCCTCCTTTCCTTCCTTCTTCCTCCCTTCCTCCTTTCCTTCCTTTTTCCTTTCCTTGCTTCCTTCCTTCTTCCTCCCTTCCTCCTTTCCTTCCTTCTTCCTCCCTTCCATCCTCCCTTCCTCCGTCCTTTCCTTCCTTCTTCCTTCCTTCTTCCTCCCTTCCATCCTTGACTCGAGGACAACAGGAGGGTTAAAGAAAATAAAAAGTCTTTATTACCTCTCAGATTTCTCCTCTCATCTTTACTAATATAATGAAATATCTCCAGATTCTCTTCCAGACTCCCAAAACAATTAAATCTGATTATAATTACATACATGCTGATGTTATTAACATATTAGATTACACATTATTTGCAGTATTTAGTAAACAGACTATGCAGCATATAAATAAGCTTTTTATTTGTGTTAGCTGTAATTTAATGCATTGCACTTTTCTTAATTAGTGAACATTGTTTCCTTAATTATATTATATTTAATTGAAGACAAACCTGCTTGTTGTAGGAAGCTGATAACAGAATAACAGGTTAGTAGAAGACATTAACCCTCCTGTTGTCTGTTCCTTCTTTCCTTCTTTCCTCCCTCTTTCTTTAATTTTACCTTCGATCTTCCCCTCCTTCCGTCTTTGCTCCTTCTTCCTTCCATATTTCTTTCCTCACTTCCTTCCTTCCTTCCTTCTCTCCTTACTTCCTTCTCTTTTCCTCCCTCCCTCCCTCCTTCCTCCTTTCCTTCATCCCTTCCTCCTTTCCTTCCTCCCTCCCTCCTTTCCTTCTTCCTCCTTCCTCCTTTCCTTCCTTCCTTCCTTCCTTCTTATTCCTTTCCTTCCTCCTTCCTCCTTTCCTCCCTCCCTCCTTCCTCCTTTCCTTCATCCCTTCCTCCTTTCTTTCCTCCCTCCCTCCTTTACTCCTTTCCTTCCTTCCTTCTTATTCCTTCCCTTCCTTCCTTCCTTACTCCCTCCCTCCTTTCCTTCCTCCCTCCCTCCTTTCCTTCCTTCCTCCTTCCTCCTTTCCTTCCTTCCTTCCTTCCTTCCTTCCTTCCTTCCTTCCTCCTTTCCTTCTTTCCTTCCTTCCTTCTACACCTTTCCTTCCTTCCTTCCTTCCTACCTTCCTTCTTATTCCTTCCCTTCCTTCCTCCATCCTCCTTTCCTTCCTTCCTCCTAACTCCTTTCCTTCCTTCCTTCCTTCCTTCCTTCCTTCCTTCCTTCCTTCCTTCTTACTCCTTTTCCTTCCTTTGACATCAGGGCTGAAATGTGAGTATTGAAAGGTCTTATCTCTCTACTGTAAACATCCTGACTTGCAGACTGGCAGCCGGTGTTGCGTTGTCACCTCGGTAACCTGCAGCGTTGGAGGTTGCTCGGCTCGGTCGGCCGAGGAAACTATTGATCAGCAGAGTTAATTGTTATGGTTATCTGATGGTTCCTGAACCTTAAGGGCACTTATACGACCCTGAGAGATAATGGTGGAGATAAAAAATCTTCCCCTCCTTCCCTCTGTCTTTGCTCCCTCCTCCTTCCATATTTCTTCCCTCCCTTCCTTCCTTCCTTCCTCCCTTCCTTCCTTCCTTCCTCCTTTCCTTCCTCCCTTTCTTCTTTCCTTACTTCCTTCCTCTTTTCCTCCCTCCCTTACTCCTTTCCTTCCTTCCTCCTTACTCCTTTCCTTCTTTCCTTCCTTCCTTCCTTCCTTCCTTCCTTCCTTCCTTCCTTCCTCCTTTCCTTCCTTCCGTCCTTCCTTCCTTCTTACTCCTTTCCTTCTTTCCTCCCTCTTTCTTTAATTTCCTTCCCTCTGTCTTTGCTCCCTCCTCCTTCCATATTTCTTTCTTTCTCTCCTTACTTCCTTCCTCTTTCCTCCCTCCTTACTCCGTTTTCGCTTCGGTAACCTGCAGCGTTGGAGGTTGCTCGGCTCGGTCGGCCGAGGAAACTATTGATCAGCAGAGTTAATTGTTATGGTTATCTGATGGTTCCTGAACCTTAAGGGCACTTATACGACCCTGAGAGATAATGGTGGAGATAAAAAATCTTCCCCTCCTTCCCTCTGTCTTTGCTCCCTCCTCCTCCCCATATTTCTTCCCTCCCTTCCTTCCTTCCTTCCTCCCTTCCTTCCTTCCTTCCTCCTTTCCTTCCTCCCTTTCTTCTCTCCTTATTTCCTTCCTCTTTTCCTCCCTCC
Source organism: Scomber scombrus (assembly GCF_963691925.1). Taxonomy (NCBI): domain Eukaryota; kingdom Metazoa; phylum Chordata; class Actinopteri; order Scombriformes; family Scombridae; genus Scomber; species Scomber scombrus. Next base: position 2,837,379 of record NC_084975.1, on the reverse strand, counting down.
CTTACTCCTTTCCTTCCTTCCTCCTTACTCCTTTCCTTCTTTCCTTCCTTCCTTCCTTCCTTCCTTCCTTCCTTCCTCCTTTCCTTCCTTCCTTCCTTCCTTCCTTCCTACTCCTTCCCTTCTTTCCTCCCTCTTTCTTTAATTTCCTTCCCTCTGTCTTTGCTCCCTCCTCCTTCCATATGTTTTTCCTTCTCTCCTTACTTCCTTCCTCTTTTCCTCCCTCCTTACTCCGTTTTTGCTTCGGTAACCAGCGGCGTTGGAGGTTGCTCGGCTCGGTCGGCCGAGGAAACTATTGATCAGCAGAGTTAATTGTTATGGTTATCTGATGGTTCCTGAACCTTAAGGGCACTTATAAGGCCCTTGGAGATAATGGTGGAGATAAAAAATCTTCCCCTCCTTCCCTCTGTCTTTGCTCCCTCCTCCTTCCATATTTCTTCCCTCCCTTTCTTCTCTCCTTACTTCCTTCCTCCCTTCCTTTTTTCCTTCTTTCCTTCCTTCCTTCCTTCCTTCCTTCCTTCCTTCCTTCCTTCCTTCCTTCCTTCCTTCCTTCCTTCCTCCCTTCCTTCCTCCTTTCCTTCCTCCCTTTCTTCTCTCCTTACTTCCTTCCTCTTTTCCTCCCTCCCTTACTCCTTTCCTTCCTTCCTCCTTACTCCCTCCCTTCCTTCCTTCGTCCTTTCCTTCCTTCCTTCCTTCCTTCTTACTCCTTTCCTTCTTTCTTCCCTCTTTCTTTAATTTCCTTCCCTCTGTCTTTGCTCCCTCCTCCTTCCATATTTCTTTCTTTCTCTCCTTACTTCCTTCCTCTTTTCCTCCCTCCTTACTCCGTTGTCACCTCGGTAACCAGCGGCGTTGGAGGTTGCTCAGCTCGGTCGGCCGAGGAAACTATTGATCAGCAGAGTTAATTGTTATGGTTATCTGATGGTTCCTGAACCTTAAGGGCACTTATAAGACCCTGAGAGATAATGGTGGAGATAAAAAATAATCTACACACACACACACACACACACACACACACACACACACACACACACACACACACACACACACACACACACACACACATATGTATCCATCAAAAGGTTGAAAGCAGCATGTTGACCAGGAAATGTCAGTCACGCCCCCCCCGCAGCGCTCTTTACAGCTCTTACTGGACAACACACAGGCAATATAAAAGGTTGAGGGTGAAGGTGGAAGTGGAGGAACTGAAGGGTTCATTATTCTCTGTGTGATAGTTTTTAATAACATCGATTTTTTACGTCTCCCCGCCGGCTGTCAATCACTTTCTCGGGCAAATAATTGATCGCTCCTTTTTCTTTAATTTCCTCATGCAGTCGACTGTGCGCAGATAGAGAAGGTGATGGAGATGATCGGAATATTAATAGTGAGGTTGGAAACCAGAAAAGTAGATTTACTCAAGTTATAATATAAGAAAAAACGACTCAGGAATCATCATCGTTCATATTCCAGTTACAGTGTGAAAAACAGGAAATCAGGTGGAGTTATTTTACAGCTCTTTGCTTCTTGTTTCCAACTGCAAAATGTCTCAACTTTATCCAGATTACTGTTATTGTAAGAGCCCCACACATTAACCTTTGTGTCGTCCTCCCGGGTCAAATTGACCCCGTCTGTTTTGACTGTTCCTTCTTTCCTCCCTTCCTTCCTTTCTTCCCTCCTCTCTTTCTTTCCTTCCTTTCTCGTTCCTCCTTTCCTTCTTTCCTTCCTCTCTCGTTCCTCCTTTCCTTCTTTCCTTCCTCCATCCCCCCTTTGTTCCTTCCTTCCTCCCTTCCCTCTTTCTTTCCTCCCCCTACCTTCTGTCCTCTGTCCTTCTTTCCTTCCTTCCTCCCGTCCTCTTTTCCTTCCTCCCTTCCTCTTTTCCTTTCTCCCTCCCTCCCTCCCTCCCTCCTGCCATCTTTCCTCCCTCCCTCCTACCTTCCTTTCTTCCTTATTTCCTCTGTCCTTCCTTCCTTCCTTTACTGCCTCCCTTCCTTCTTTCCTCCTTTCATTCCTCCCTTCCTTTCTTCCTTCGTCCTTTCCTTCCTCTTTTCCTTCCCCTCCTTCAACCTGTCCTTCCTTCTTTCCTTCTTCCTCCTGGCTTTACTTCCATTCTCTTTTCCTCCCTCCTTACTCCTTTCCTTCTTCCTTCCTTCCTTCCTTCCTCATTCCTTCCTTCCTTCTTTCCTCCCTCCCCTCCTTTCTCCTGTCCTTCCTTCCTTCTTCCTCCTGTCCTTCCTTCCTTCCTTCCTTCCTTCCTTCCTTCCTTCCTTCCTTCCTTCCTTCCTTCCTTCCTTCCTTCCTCATTCCTTCCTTTCTTCTTTCCTCCCTCCCTCCCTTCCTTCCTTCCTTCCTTCTTTCCTTGACCTTAGGACAACAGGAGGGTTAAATGACTGTAGTTATTGGTTATTATTAATTAGAAATATCATTTTTATTTTCAAAAAAGGAGGGAAAATTTAAGGAGAAAAAAAAATGTTTCAAATTATAATGAAACTTTAAAACTATAGCGTGAGCAAACATGTTGAGTGAGAGTATTAAGTTAATATTAGTTCATATCTGAATTATTTAAATGTGAATTAAGGTCAAAATAACCGACTCATTAATCCTTTAAACATCTTTCCTTCACTCCTGATGTTTAAATGATGCGTCTCAGTTCTGCTGAGAGGAGAATGAAAGCGTGCCGTGCCCTTCCTCCTCTCCTTACTTCCTTCCTCTTTTCCTCCCTCTTTACTCCTTTCCTACCTTCCTTCCTTCCTCATTCCTTCCTTCCTTCTTTCCTCCTTTCCTTCCTCCCTTCCTTCTTTCCTTCGTCCCTCCCTTCCTCTTTTCCTCCCTCCCCTCCTTCAACCTGTCCTTCCTTCTTTCCTCCTTCCTCCTGGCTTTACTTCCATTCTCTTTTCCTCCCTCCTTACTCCTTTCCTTCTTCCTTCCTTCCTTCTTTCCTCCCTCCCCTCCTTTCTCCTGTCCTTCCTTCCTTCTTCCTCCTGTCCTTCCTTCCTTCCTTCCTTCCTTCCTTCCTTCCTTCCTTCCTTCCTTCCTTCCTTCCTTCCTTTCTTCTTTTCTCCCTCCCTCCCTTCCTTCCTTCCTTCCTTCCTTCCTTCTTTCCTTGACCTTAGGACAACAGGAGGGTTAAATGACTGTAGTTATTGGTTATTATTAATTAGAAATATCATTTTTATTTTCAAAAAAGGAGGGAAAATTTAAAGAGAAAAAAAAATGTTTCAAATTATAATGAAACTTTAAAACTATAGCGTGAGCAAACATGTTGAGTGAGAGTATTAAGTTAATATTAGTTCATATCTGAATCATTTAAATATGAATTAAGGTCAAAAACCCGACTCATTAATCCTTTAAACATCTTTCTTCAAGTTTGAGCTCTTTTCACTCCTGATGTTTAAATGATGCGTCTCAGTTCTGCTGAGAGGAGAATGAAAGCGTGCCGTGCTCTTCCTCCTCTCCTTACTTCCTTCCTCTTTTCCTCCCTCTTTACTCCTTTCCTTCCTTCCTTCCTCATTCCTTCCTTCCTTCTTTCCTCCTTTCCTTCCTCCCTTCCTTTCTTCCTTCGTCCTTTCCTTCCTCTTTTCCTCCCTCCCCTCCTTCAACCTGTCCTTCCTTCTTTCCTTCTTCCTCCTGGCTTTACTTCCATTCTCTTTTCCTCCCTCCTTACTCCTTTCCTTCTTCCTTCCTTCCTTCCTTCCTTCCTTCCTTCCTTCCTTCCTCATTCTTTCCTTCCTTCTTTCCTCCCTCCCCTTCTTCCTCCATTCCTTCCTTCCTTCCTTCCTTCCTTCCTTCCTCATTCCTTCCTTTCTTCTTTCTTTCCTCCCTCCCTCCCTCCCTCCCTTCCTTCCTTCTTTCCTTGACCTTAAGACAACAGGAGGGTTAAATGACTGTAGTTATTGTTTTTTGTTTTATTTTATTTATTATAATGCAGCTCAGTGTTGTGACAGAGAAACTATAGCGTGAGCAAACATGTTGAGTGAGAGTATTAAGTTAATATTAGTTCATATCTGAATCATTTAAATATGAATTAAGGTCAAAAACCCGACTCATTAATCCTTTAAACATCTTTCCTTCAAGTTTGAGCTCTTTTCACTCCTGATGTTTAAATGATGCGTCTCAGTTCTGCTGAGAGGAGAATGAAAGTGTGCCGTCTTCATTATGAGCTGCATAATTCACAGAGCACATGGTAAGATCATGTGATAAATCTTTCATTAACACAACGTATATATATATATATATATATATATATATATATATATATGTGAGCTGCAGGCAGAACTGGCTTCGCTCCCAGCAGCCTACATACGAGTCGGCCTCGAGCGGCTTCTCTCCTTTTCTCTGGAAGCAGCTTCACGTTTATGAGTTCCAGGTTGTTTTAACCTTTGTGTCGTCCTCCCTCCGTCTGTTTTGACTGTTCCTTCTTTCCTCCCTTACTTTCTTCCTTCCTCCCTTCCTCCCTCCCTCCTTTCCTTTCTTCCTTACACCCTCCTTTCCTTCCTTCCTTCTTCCTCCCTGCCATCTTTCCTTCCTTCCTTGCTTCATTACTTCCTTCCTTCTTTCTTCCTCCCTTCCATATGTCTTTCCTTCCTTCATTCCTTCCTTCCTTCCTTCCTTCCTTCCTTTCTTCCTTCCTTCCATCCTTCCATATTTCCATCTTTCCTTCCTTCCTTCCTTCTTCCTCCTTTCCTTCCATCCTTCCTTCCTTCCATCTTTCCTTCCTTCCTTCTTCCTCCCTCCTTCCTTCTTTCTTCCTCTCTTCCATCCTTCCTTCCTCCTTTCCTTCATTCTTCCTCCCTTCCATCATTCCTTCCTTCCTTCCATCCTTCCGTCTTTCCTTCCATCTTTCCTTCCTTCCTTCCTGCCATCCTTCCTTCCTTCCATCCTTCCGTCTTTCCTTCCATCTTTCCTTCCTTCCTTCCTTCCTGCCATCCTTCCTTCCTTCCATCCTTCCATCTTTCCTTCCTGCCATCCTTCCATCCTTCCATCTTTCCTTCTTTCCTTGGCTCGAGGACAACAGGTTGTTTTAATGAGCGTTGTGTGTGTTTGCTCTGAAGATGAGAGGTTAGTTGGCGGTTGCTGTCAGACCTCCAGCCAGCAGTGATTTATCTCAACCTCGTTTTTATCCTCCTGCGATGGCCGAGCTGACCTTTGACCTCCTCGTCTCTCTGTTACATTTTACACTCTCTGTATTGGTTCGTCTCCTCCCTTCTGCTCCTCAGAGATCAGGGTCATCTTTCAATATGGTGCGTTGACCCCGTCTGTTTTGATTGTTCCTTCTTTCCTCCCTTCCTCCCTTCCGCCTGTCCTTCCTCCCTCTATCCTCCCTTCTTTCTTTCCTTCCTCCATCCCCCTTTCTTCCTTCCTACTGTCCTTCATTCCTTCCTTCCTCCTTTCCGTCCTTCTTCCTTCCTCCCTTCCATCCTTTCTTCCATCATTCTTTCCTTCCTCCTTCCTTTCCTTCCTTTCTCCTTTCCTCCCTTCCTTCCTCCCTCCTTTCATTCCTTCTTCCTCCCTTCCTTCCTTCCTCCCTCCTTTTCTTCCTTCTTCCTCCCTTCCTTTCGTCCTACCTCCTTTCCTTCTTTCTTCCTCCCTTCCTTCCTTGACTCGAGGACAACAGGAGGGTTAAAAGCTACGCTACAAGGTTTTAGAAAAAGCTAATTTAAAGCTCTTCAAAGTCCAGAGGAGGATGATTTATGTTAGCGCTGAGCTGGTGAAGAGGAAACAGCATCCAGAGAGAACATGAAGATATAAACTGTTTGGCAGCGATTCTTCTTCTGTCTCATCAACACAGCGAGAGACAAAAAAACCTAAATAACCCTGTTATAAAATGCTTGTTTGGTTTTATATTGAGATGAAACGTTAAATTTAACCTTCGTGTCGTCCTCCCGGGTCAAAATGGCCCCGTCTGTTTTGACTGTTCCTTCTTTCCTTCCTTCCTTCCTTCCTTCTGTCCTTCCTCCCTCCCTCCTTCTCTCTTTCTTTCCTTCCTTTCTCTATGTCCCTTCCTTCTTTCCTTCCTCCATCCTCCTTTCTCCTTCCTTTCCTTCCTTCCTCCCTCCTTTCCTTCCTTCTTCCTTCCTCCCTTCCATCCTTCCTTCCTCCCTCCTTTCCTCCTCCCTCCTTTCCTTCCATCCTTTCTTCCTGTCCTTCCTTCCTCCCTCCTTTCATTCCTTCTTCCTCCCTTCATTCCTCCCTCCTTTCCTTCCTTCTTGCTTCCTCCCTTCCATCCTTCCTTACTCCCTCCATTCCTCCTCCCTCCTTTCCTTCCATCCTTTCTTCCTGTCCTTCCTTCCTCCCTCCTTTCATTCCTTCTTCCTCCCTTCATTCCTCCCTCCTTTCCTTCCTTCTTGCTTCCTCCCTTCCATCCTTCCTTCCTCCCTCCTTTCCTCCTCCCTCCTTTCCTTCCATCTTTTCTTCCTGTCCTTCCTTCCTTCCTCCCTCCTTTCATTCATTCTTCCTCCCTTCCTTCCTCCCTCCTTTCCTTCCTACTTCCTCCCTTCCTTCCTCCTTTCCTTTCTTCCTTCCTCCCTCCCTTCCTTCCTTCTTTCCTTCCTTCCTCCTTTCCTTCCTTCTTCCTTCCTTCCTTCCTTGACTCTAGGACAACAGGAGGGTTAAAGATTTAAAGTGAGTCAGCAGCTTGAGTTGATTTCGGAGGACTAGAAAAACTCACCTTGGATATTAATCGCTGTTTTTTTTTCTTGTGGAGTTTTATGGTTCATTTTAAGAAGCGAGCAGCCGTTTCAGAGCCATGATTGATAATAAACTGAAGTAATATATAAGTCCTGTCAGCTGGAGTGTGACGTTAACGACATGTTTGTGTGAATCATTGGCTATTAGTTGCTCTTTTTAAAGCTTTATGAAAGCAGACAAAGTCAAGTTGAAACTGCCAATCATCAGAGCTGCCGCCTCGTATAAAGGAGGCTGAGAAGATGATAATAAATGCAGAATAATGCCAGTAGGGCTGCAATTAAAAGATTATTTTCAGCACTAATTAATTTCCTTGATTAATTGATTAGTTGTTTGGTCTATAAAATGTCTGAAAATAGTGAAAAATGTAAAAATCAACCCAAAACTTTGGGGGAATTTGAGGGAATTTCTGAATATGAATTGGTGATTAAAGATTAAATATGAACTATGAAAAGATGCTAAACGTATCATATATACAGTGCCTTTAATGGGAATAGACAAAAAACCCAGATACTGCCAGACAAACTTTAAAAAAAGGGAGAATTTGAACTTTCAGAAGTTAAAGAGTCGACCAGGTGAAGATGGAGGATTTATTTTTTTTATTAGCTTTTTGACTGAAAGCTGACAGCAGCTGGTGAGATTTAGACTCAGACTGCTTCACACTTCACGAGCTCCAGCGAACTCAAAGCGTGATGAAATCTAACATGTTTAAAATGTAGACGGAGCTTCAGTCTCCAACAGCAGGACGGCCCAAAGATATATAATACAGTTTATCATGTGAGAAACTACCTGTGAATTTAAACCAACTAACCTGGGAAGTTTGGACTTTTGGTGCAGTGTGTGTGTGTGTGTGTGTGTGTGTGTGTGTGTGTGTGTGTGTGTGTGTGTGTGTGTGTGTGTGTGTGGTGTGTGTGTGTGTGTGTGTGTGTGTGTGTGTGTTTCTTTAAGTCTGCAGACTCGCCAATATTACACATTTTTTCTGTCACCGAAACCTTAAACTTTGTGTCGTCCTCCCGGGTCAAATTGACCCCGTCTGTTTTGACTGTTCCTTCTTTCCTCCCTTCCTTTTTTCCTTCCTTCTTCCTCCCTTCCTTTTTTCCTTCCTTCTTCCTCCCTTCCTTCCTTCCTCCTTTCCTTCCTTCTTCCTCCTTTCCTTCCTTCTTCCTCCCTTCCTTCCTCGATCCCTCCTTTCCTTCCTTCTTCCTCCCTTCCTTCCTCCTTTCCTTCCTTCTTCCTCCCTTCCTTCCTCGATCCCTCCTTTCCTTCCTTCTTCCTCCATTCCTTCCCTCCTTCCTCCTTTCCTTCCTTCTTCCTCCCTTCCTTCCTCCTTTCCTTCCTTCTTCCTCCCTTCCTTCCTCGATCCCTCCTTTCCTTCCTTCTTCCTCCCTTCCTTCCCTCCTTTTTCCTTTCCTTCCTTCTTCCTCCCTTCTTTCCTCCTTTCTTCCTTCTTCCTTCCTCCCTCCCTCCTTTCCTTCTTCTTTCCTTCCTTCCTCCTTTCCTTCCTTCTTCCTCTCTTCCTTCCTTCCTCCTTTCCTTCCTTCTTCCTCTTCCTCCCTCCCTCCTACCTTCATTCCTTCCTTCTTTCCTTCTTTCCTTCCTTCTTCCTCCCTTCCTTCCTCCTTTCTTTCCTTCTTCCTCCCTTCTTTCTTTCCTTCCTCCTTTCCTTCCTTCTTCCTCCTTTCCTTCCTCCCTCCCTCATTTCCTTCCTTCTTCCTCCCTTCCTCCCTACCTCCTTTCCTTCTTCCTCCCTTCCTTCCTTGACTCAAGGACAACAGGAGGGTTAAACATGTATTGACAATAGCAGCCCTGCAGGGTTTTTCTCTGTGAGTAGATTCGTCCGGTGATGAATTCGGAGGCATTTTCACTCCAGGACGACAACTGTTACACTCCCCCGCTCGATGTTCACCCAATGTTTTCTCATCAGGTTTTTCAGCATTAAAGGAGAGATTGATGGATCTATTTTCTGTTGGGAGAGAGACTATCTGTCCCGGAGTGAGAGCTGCCTCCGTCTACAGTACACACACACACACACACACACACACACACACACACACACACACACACACACACACACACACACACACACACACTCAATAGGAAGGAAATGGGAGGAAATAAAAGTAGACCTCGCAGTGTCGGATGAACTCGGGCAAGTCATTATGTCATTGATCCCTGGAGCACTTAACCAGCAGGCAGCATTCACCACAGTCTCCAGACTCTGCCATTGATCACGCCGGCAGTTACATAAGGCGACAAATCGAAAACAACAACATGCATGTGGTGGTGACCATGGCGATGGCGGGTTTGAGGCGGCGGATAGACGCTCAGGCTTTGTTTTCTCTCCACGAGCAGAAACAGCAGGGAGAGTCTGTTTGGGGTTTTTTTGGCATGAGTTGGTTTTAGTTACTCATTGGTTGTTATTGGTTATGAAGTCAAGATTTGGAGCTTTGTGTGCGACTGAAGTACATGAAAGGAACTGAAGTGAAATAATACATATTTAAAGGATGGAAGGACGAATAGAAGGAGGGAAGGAACGAGGGAAAGAAGGAAGAAAGGGAGGAAGGAAGGACGGACAGAAGGAGGGAAGGTAGGAAGGAGGGAAGAAAAGAGGGAAGGAAGGAAAATAAGACAGGAACGATAGATGGAAGGAAGGAGGGAAGAAATGAGGGATGGAAAGAGGGAAAGATGGAAGAAAGGGAAGAAGGAAGGATGGACAGAAGGAGGGAAGGAAAGATGGAAGGAAGGAAAGAGGGAAAGAAGGAAGAAAGGGAGGAAGGAAGGACGGACAGAAGGAGGGAAGGATAGAAGGAGGGAAGGAAAGAAGGAAGAAAGGGAGGAAGGAAGGACAGAAGGAGGGAAGGAAGGAAGGAGGGAAGAAAAGATGGAAGGAAGGAAAGAAGGAAAAGAAGACAGGAAAGATAGATGGAAGGAAGGAAAGATGACAGGAAGGAAGAAAGGGAGGAAGGAAGGTCCTTCTTTCCTTCCTCCCTCCCTCCCTCCCTCCTTCTTTCGCCCCTCCTTTCCTTCCTTTTTCCTTCCCTCCTTCCCTCCTTCCTTTCCTTCTTGCTTCCTTCCTCCCTCCTTCCTTTCCTTCCTTGTTCCTTCCTTCCTCCCTCCCTTCCTTCCTTGACTCGAGGACAACAGGAAGGTCATATTTTAGGAGCCCCCTGCCATACATCCATTAAACAGTTAGTTTTCTGCTCTGTAATGAACATTAAAGTTCACGTTGTTTTTCAGTTTCTAGCTTAGCTGAACATCTCTGAACACATTCAGGACTCAAAGTCTATTTTTTTAAACCCTCAGCAGGTTTTAAAAGTTCAGAGCGGCTCAGTTTCATAGCTCAGAACAGCCTCGGGCTTCCCCAGGTGTGTCCAGGTTCCTGCTCGTGTTTGCAGCGAAGCGGCAAAGAGGCAGCGTCTGAGTTTTACACGGAGAGGCAGTTTGTTTCTGTGCGTTCTGTCTAGTTTCCTGCACAGGTTTTTATTAGTAAAGGATGTTTTAGCCTGCAGTGTGATGCAAATATCCTCCCTTCTTTCCTTCCTTCTTCCTTCCTCCCTCCCTCCTGCTCTCTTTCTCTTTCCTCCCTTCCTTCTTTCCTCCCTGCTTTCCTTCCTTCTTCCCTCCCTCCTTCCCTTCCTTCTTCCCTCCTTCCTTCCCTCCTTCCTCCCTCCTTTCCTTCCTTCTCCCCTCCTTCCCTCCTTCCTTTCCTCCCCCCTACCTTCCTCCCTTCCTTCTTTCCTCTGTCCTTCTTTCCTTCCTCCCTCCTTCCTTCTTTCCTCCCTCCTTTCCTTCCTACTTTCCTTCCTCCCTCCTGTCCTTCCTTCCTCCCTTATCCTTCCCTTCTTTCCTTCCTTCTTCCTCCCTCCCTCCTTTCCTTCCTTCCTTCCTCCTTTCCTTCCTTCCTCCTTCCTTCCTCCCTCTTTTCCTCCCTCCCTTCCTTCCTTGACTCGAGGACAACAGAGATGCATAGTTGAGTGTAGTTTCCTGGACATGTTTCTATCAGTAAAGGATGTTTTTTTTTAAACCTGCAGTGTTGATGCAGATATCAGAGACATTCGTTTTCCCGCCTGCAGAAGTTCCTCTCCTGTCTGATTCCTCCTGCTGAGGCTGCAGGACGGTTTCATGCTTTCTACCGTTTCAGCTTCTACAAATAACCTACTTCCAGCCACTGTGCATATTCTGTTTGAATGTCAGACGTATTATCGCCGCCTGCATGCAGACAAAGGACGGTCGTGCATTGACTTGTGTCTATATTTAGCTATTCTCTCTTCTTCTCTTATCTAATAGATTGGGGGGATTTCATGAGATATGAATGGATAATTGAGGTGACTGTTCTCTCTGTTTGCTCGTCTCTGTTTGCTCGTCTCGGAGCTTAAGCTTCCAGTTATCGATTGATTGATTTGAGGATTCGTTTTTATCGTTTGTTCAAGCTGAAGAGGTTATTACAGATTTACTGCATCATGAAAGGGACTTAAGAAGCATTTCCTATAAACAGGCTGATATGAATCCAATCTTTATCTTTCCATCTTTAACCTTAAAATTGACCCCGTCTGTTTTGACTGTTCCTTCCTTCCTTCCTTCCGTCTGTTCTTCCTCCCTGCCTCCTTCTCTCTTTCCTCTCTCTTTCCTCCCTTCCTTCTTTCCTTCCTCCATCCCCCTTTCTTCCTTCCCTCCTTCCTTCCGTCTGTTCTTCCTCCCTGCCTCCTTCTCTCTTTCCTCTCTCTTTCCTCCCTTCCTTCTTTCCTTCCTCCATCCCCCTTTCTTCCTTCCCTCCTTTCTTCCTTCCTTCCTTCCTTCCTTCTTTCCTCCCTCCCTCCTTCTCTCTTTCTTTCCTTCCCATTACCTTCCTTCTTTCCTCTGTCCTTCTTTCCTTCCTTCCTCCCTTCCTCTTTTCCTTTCTCCCTCCTTTCCTTCCTTCATCCTCCCTTCCTTCCTCCCTTCTTTCCTTGACCTGACAACAGGAGGGTTAAGCTGGGCTTTTGCACAGTGACGTGAGAATACTTTAGCTCAGTGTCTGATGATGCAATCATATTTTCTACTGATATTACAGTTCATGTAGCACCTGAGTTTAGACTGTAATGTGGCCGAGCTGGAGGTTGGTGGAGGATGAAGTTCAGTAGTTAAGTTGTGAAATGAAAGCAGCAAATTCTCATAATTTAGAAGCAAAGTTTCAATTCTTTGACTAACAAATCCAAAACTCAAGGTCCATTCAAGGCCTCGTAACTCTGTGTTTTTGGTCTGTCGGAGACAAAAGCTGACAGTCATGAGACAACGAGGTGAAATCTTGGTTCGTCAATGTGTCAAATGTCACAGATCTCACCGTGAAACTCGTTGACTGGCAACCGATTCGGAGCTTCAAAGACCAAAGACAGACAGAGGACAGACTGACGCAAAATTCTGACAGTTTTAGAAATTTAGGACCAAATTCTGACTGCTGCTATTCATTCATTTATGAATTTATACAGTTTAAAGTTACAGGGACAGTGCAAGGTTTTAGAAACCTTGGCTAATATTCAACTACATTCCCTATATATAATACAGTAGCTACAAAAATACATTAAATCGACCCACGACTACAAATCAACCAATCACTGGCCGGCGTCACATTTCATAAGTGCAGTTTTTAAATTAAGTTTAAAGGGAATATTTTCAGCGCTATGATTCACCACACATTCATCTCTTGCACAATCTGGCAGTCCTAAACTCGGTGGGGGAGTTTAGGACTGCCAGGCGGGGAGTTCTGGTCCTCTGAAATGAGACCAACGCGGAAGTAACTTAAAACTGCATTCTATCAAAAGGCCACCAGGGGGCGACCATTTTGGTGTCAAAAGGACTTCCGTCTCTATACAAGTCAATGGAGAATTCACCAACTTCTCACTTGATTTCTAACCTCAGTAAACGTTTTCAAAATGTGTTTATGGTCTCAATCGCTAGTTTAAAGCCTTCTTCAATGCAGTATGATGTTCATTTGGGACATTTTGGCCTCTCTGATTTTATATGTGACGATAAAGCAGGGTATGCATTAGGGCGTGGCTACGTCGTGATTGACAGGTTGATTGGTTCACAGGTTCAGGAGGGCGCCTCATGCTCCTTCTGATGCCCATATAAGTAGAATCCGTGTTTTTATTTTTCCCGGCATGCACCTGAAATTTTCAAAATGGTGCTGCTCAGATCAGATACTATTGGCCTCCGAGCAGCAGTCCACAAACCAATGGGTGACGTCACAGATGTTACGTCCATTTCTTATATACAGTCTATGGTTTCAGCCATATATGTAGCAATGACGATAAAATCTGCTTTATTCTCATATTTATTCTGGTCAATGATTATTTAATGTGCACTTAAACACATTGGCGTCTATCGGGCATTTTTGGTTTGATTATTAGTAATTCTGACAGATACGTAAGATATTCATGAGTTCATCGCCTGTGCAAACTGCATTTTTAAAAAGTGTTTAAGAAGTGCAAAGTTGTGTTAACCATCATCACCAGCATTTCCCATTAATTATATAGAGTGTGGCCTGCCATAGTCTAATTTGTAGTTTAGTCATTTGAAGAAACACAAATGCGAATTTGAAACAATGTAGAATATTTACTGAACAATGTCAAACTAGCAGAGTTTTAAATGTTCCTCAGTAATGAACTTGAATCACTTTTGCTTTTCTTTGTTTCACAGCTGAAATATGGACATTAGTATTAGTATAAATTAGTATTTAAATAGATATAACCTCTTAAATGTTGCTCTCAGATGCACCAGAATGATGCATTTGACTTTAAAATGTACAAATCTTCTACTAGGAGAACCAAACCCCTTAGAGAGTCAGACTAAGGTCCAACCACCATAGTCTCTCAAAATACTTTGGGAAACACTGATCCCAGTTTGAGCTGTTTGGATCCTGTATGTTTTTTACAAGATGCCAATACAACCAGGCTCATTACCTGCAGCATCTGACTAACTGTGAGCAGGTGTTAGTGACGTAGGAGTCTTCTGGATTCCTCTAACTCCTCTGAATCTTAGGAGCTACTTTTAGCACTAAAGTTAGAGTTAATTAGCACTGACAAACCCGTTATTAGTTTCTCAGTTGGTGGGCTAAGTTTAGTTTTAGTCTTGTGAATATAGCTTCTGGCTGAGAACACTTCCTCCTCTTCACTTTCTGCCTCAGCTGCAGCCATTTCCACCTGCCACTTTCTCATTTCAGCCCTCATTCTTCTGTCAATGGTCAGTCTGAGCCTCCCAGTACAAACCGTCTACTGAGCTCAGCATCACCGAGCAATAACTCAGTCTGAAGCACTCTCCTCCAAGTCTGAATTTCATCAGATTGAGTGCCATCAGTGCGGAGGCTGCGATGGAGACGGACCAGCGCTGCCAGACGAACCTGCTAAAAAAACTGTCTGAGTCAGATCTGTGCTTTTAAAAAGCTTTCATGCTGTCCAGATGCTTGTTTACACAGACTTGCAATATTGAAACACCCACAGCTGAAAAGCTCCAGCTGAGACCAAAATACACCCATAAAAGAAGCTAATATTCTCAAAAGAGCTGTCTGGTCTGACTCTGACCGTTACTTTGGGTCACTTAGAGTTGTGAGAGTTTTTATTCGACTTTATTTTTTTCAAAGATCTAAAAGATTTTCACGGTGTTGTGAATGTTGTGGTGTTTGCTGTTTCCATGACGATGAAGGTTGCCTAACACGTTCCAAGCAGGTCCAGGTCCTCTGAAATGATGCCAACGCTGAAGTAAGTTAAAACTGCATTCTATCAAAAGGCCACCAGGGGGCGACCGTTTTGGTGTCAAAAGGACTTCCGTCTCTATACAAGTCAATGGAGAATTCACCAACTTCTCACTTGATTTCTAACCTCAGTAAACATTTTCAAAATGTGTTTATGGTCTCAATCGCTAGTTTAAAGCCTTCTTCAATGCAGTATGATGTTCATTTGGGACATTTTGGCCTCCCTGATTTTATATGTGACGATAAAGCAGGGTATGCATTAGGGTGTGGCTACGATGTGATTGACAGGTTGATTGGTTCACAGGATCAGGAGGGCACCTCATGCCTGTTTACACAGACTTGCAACATTGAAACACCCACAGCTGAAAAGCTCCAGCTGAGACCAAAATACACCCATAAAAGAAGCTAATATTCTCAAAAGAGCGGTCTGGTCTGACTCCGGCCGTTACTTTGGGTCACTTAGAGTTGTGAGAGTTTTTATTCGACTTTATTTTTTCAAAGATCTAAAAGATGAGCCTGTGGTTGAAGCCTTTAAGCGAGCCTATTTGTCCAGATAATGGCTCCGATGTTCGGCAGGTGCCTGCTGCGCATGGCGATGACATTTGGCCGAGCGCTAATGAGCTCAGCTAACGGAGCGGCGCGGTACGGCAGGACAGCAGCACTCACAACAGCCCCGCTCTTAATTTACCTCTAATCTTCCTCCCTCACCTTGGCTCCCGGCTCTCTAATCACCGCGCTACGAGGAAGCCAGCGTTTAAATGAAGCAGCTTACTGGGTGATTAGGAAAAGGTAAATTATTCATTACAGAATGTGTAATCATAGAGCAGCCTTTGGTGGAGGGTGAGGGGAATTCACGGGCCGCTCTCCCCCTTGCAGCGAGACCACACCCCTCCCTCCTCTTCCTCCTCCTCCTCCTCCTCCCCCACCTGCCTCCATTGATGGCAGCCATGAGGAACACTGAGAGATGAAAGAGACACAGAGAGGTCAGGGAGCCGAGGCAAATCCACAGGTAATAAACTAGAAGCCTGAAAGCAGCTCGTTAGCAGGAGTTGTGAACTATTCCCCCCTCACGTCAGGATCTGCTCTGACTCTATTAATGATGCAGAGCCAGACCAACACACACTGGCTCTGTTCCACCGAGAATCGATTGATCCCAGCAGCTCTCGGTGGGGAAGTTTTCTTTAGGGTTTTTTTTTAGCTTTAGTTTCTTGAAATGTGTGGTCAGAAACTGACAGGTGGTCGTCTGGAGTGCAGACAGGATCACAGGAGATTAATAAAGGCGTTTTTTTTTTTTACCTTAGTGTCGTCCTCCGGGGTCAAATTGACCCCGTCTGTTTTGACTATTCCTTCTTTCCTCCCTTCTTTCCTTCCGTCTGTCCTTCCTCCCTCCCTCCTTCTTTCTTTCTTTCCTTCCTCTCTCTTTCCTCCCATCCTTCTTTCCTTCCTCCATCCCCCTTTCTTCCTTCCTTCTGTCCTTCCTTCCTCCCTTCCTTCTTTCCTCTGTCCTTCTTTCCTCTGTCCTTCTTTCCTTCCTTCCTCCCTCCCTCCCTCCTCCCTTCCTCCCTCCCTCCTTTCCTTCCTTCCTCCCTTCCTTCCGTCCTTGACTCGAGGACAACAGGAGGGTTAAATGTGGAGTGTTTTTTAAAAGCAAAGATGTTTTTTTTCCGGAGAGGTCCGACTGCTAAAAGACTTCACATAAGCACATAAATCATAAATCAGTGTGTTTTGCTTTCTGACTGATGATTAGACTAAATTACCTTTTTTAATTTCACTGGTTCTGTTTGTGGAAGGCGAGGTTGTTTGCTTTGCTCGAATCAATCAGTCGTCAGTAGCGTTTAAATGAAGCGCTTCATGTTTTAAATGACGATCAAAGAAATATTTTTATTAAAAAGTTATTTATTATTTTTGTAGACCTCTCACGCTTGCAGCCATTTTTGGGCAATTTTTTTCCATCCCATTGCTATGTTTCTGGCTCAGGTGTTTTAATCCTGCCTGCAATGCTCTGATTTGTTGTAGGTTATGAATTACTTAAAAAGTTGGAGACCAGGTTACTGTTTGCTGCCAGTCGACCTTCGATTGCCCAGAAGTCTAAACCAGGTGTGAAATTTAACAGCTCCACATGCTGGAAGTTGAATAATATAAGTAGTAGAGCGTGATGCTTATAAATGTAAAAGTATATTTTTCAAACTCCTCAGTTAGTCCTGATCTTCCAGTCTGTCTCTCGTAATAAAAAACCCAAACATATTATTTAATAATAAATCTGAGCTTCAGTGGCTTGTCAGAGTCGTTCACAGTAGGAAGCAATTAGCACCATTTCAGCTCCGCACACCAAAAAAATAAGAAGAAGCCTCTTGGGTGTCACTCAGAGGTTTCTTTTATAGTTGTGTATATATATGGAAGTAACGATGAATAATACATTTATAATTTCTGTTCTGTATCACCATCACAACATCCTTCAACATCCACCTTTAAAAAAAACGGAATGTTGTGGTGTTAGCAGTTGCCATGACGACGGAGGTTGCCTAAAGGCCAATTTATGCTCAACGTTAGATACGGATATGGAGCCTTCTGTCCGTGCTCCGCGTTCATTTCGTCCGTATTTCTGCACGTTTCCATAAAGCTTACGGATACGGGCCAAACGGAGCAGTACCACCGGAAACCATGGGGGGCAGTGTTGCTGTCACTACCCGATACGTAGCTCTAGTGAGACACAATGAAGAAATAACAATGGCAGAACTTTTTAAGGAAAGGTTGTGCGAGTGGGTTAGAAACTTTAAACACAAGAGGAACACTATCAATATCTCCTCCACAGTCGCCATGTTTGTTTTTGAGTTTGTTGTTGTCATAAACGTTTGACTCTGTGCTGCCCCCTGGTGGATGTATTGGTTAACATCCATGCCAACGTAAAGGACGCATGAAAGTATGTGAGCAGTGACGGTAACAACGTTTGAAAAGGACGTATACATTTTCGTACGTACGTTGAGCAAAAATGGGCCTTTACACGTTCCAAGTGATCATTTTAATCCAAACCATGATCTTTCTCTAACCCTTACCTTAGTGGGTTATGTGCCTTTACATGATCAGACCATAAACATGTGTCATGTTTTTTAGCCCTTATATACTGTTCAGGGTCTAATTTGACCCATTTTTTTTACATTTTAGAGAAGAAAAAAACACCTTAAAACCTTTTTCCTTTAGCCTGACATTACATTACTTATACTAATGTGACCTACATTATACAAAATTAGAAATATTTCACCTGTCTGACCAAAAAAAAGAATCTAAGATTTAAAAACAGTATGTAAGGGTTTTAAAAAAAAAAGAAGAAATATCTGGAAAATTAAGGTGAGGAAAAGAAACTGTGTGTTTCAGCATCTCTGTGACAAGCAGTGGAGGACTTGCAGTGTCTGGCAGTTTGCAGTGTGTGTGTGTGTGTGTGTTTGTGTGTGTGTGTGTGTGTGTGTGTGTGTG
The DNA here is from genome assembly GCF_963691925.1 of Scomber scombrus. Classification (NCBI taxonomy): domain Eukaryota; kingdom Metazoa; phylum Chordata; class Actinopteri; order Scombriformes; family Scombridae; genus Scomber; species Scomber scombrus. Next base: position 2,819,507 of record NC_084975.1, on the reverse strand, counting down.
TGTGTGTGTGTGTGTGCGCATCTGTACCAATATGAAACAGAATATACTGAGTCAGTGTTTCCTAAAAAAAAAGATTAAAAAAGTAACAGCTGCTACCGAGCCGAGCAGAACAAAAAAATAAGTTGGGAGGAAGTCATTAATCAGCCTCCGAAACCGTTCCCGCTTCTCTACTGGAAATAACCTTGTCTTGTAAGTGACTGGTATCTGCTCCAGTTTATCAGCAAAGGTTAAGCGCCCTGCTCGCCATCTCACGAAACAATAATAAAAGCTCAAAAAAAAAAAAAAAAAAGCTTTGTGCCCCCAAGATCACCCAAAGTCAGCGCTGTTGTTTTAGCCTAATGGGCTGGTGAGCGTGAGAATAATTACTTAAAGCCCAGGAGGTTCTGCATGAGGAGAGCAAGATAAATGTGAGGTTTTTTTCTAGTTTTACTCACCCCGAGCAAGAAGCCGCGGGCCTGGCCTAAATACCAAATGTTTATAATGGGGTAATAATTCATGAGGAAAATAGTTTGACTGTCTGTGTGTTGTTGAGAAATGTTCTTACTCGCTAACACGTTGCAGGGAAATGGGACATTTTAAAAGTGGAAGCGTTGTAATGAGAAGTATTAGTTCACTTCAGCAGGGATCATTAGGCTGTTTTCATGGATTATTAGCAGAAAATGAAACGAGGGAGGAGTTGGTGGGTAAACACTGGTAATGTAATCATATATAACAACTACAGATGTGATTCTGCTGGGACTAAACGTGAAGTTAGAGCTCATTAAGCTGCAGCTCAGTTGTGTTTTGGGTTTATTGTATTTTTTGATGCGTCTCTACGGAGGTTCTTCGGAGATTTTCTCCTCGACTCAAAATCACAAATCACCTTTTTGTTTTAACCCTCCTGTTGTCCTCGAGTCAAGGAAGAAGGAAGGGAAAGAGGGAGGAAGGAAGGAAGGAAGGAAGGGAGGAAGAAAGGAAGAAGGAAGGAAAAGAGGAAGGAAGGAAGGGAGGAAGAAGGAAAGAAAAGAGGGAGGAAGGGAGGAAGAAGGAAGGAAAGGAGAGAGGAAGGAAGGAAGGGAGGAATAAAGGAAGGAAGGGAGGAATAAAGGAAGGAAGGGAGGGAGGAATAAAGGAAGGAAGGGAGGGAGGAAGAAGGAAGGAAAGGAGGGAGGAAGAAGGAAGGAAAAGAGGGAGGAAGGAAGGAAGGGAGGAAGAAGGAGGGAAAAGAGGGAGAAAGGAGGAATAGAGGAAGGAAAGGAAGGAAGGAAGGAAAGAAGAAGGGAGGGAGAAAGGAAGGACAGAAGGAAGGGAGGAAAGAGAGAGGAAGGAAAGAAAGAGAGAAGGAGGGAGGGAAGAAGGACAGAAGGAAGGGAGGAAAGAAGGAACAGTCATAACAGACGGGGTCAATTTGACCCGGGAGGGCGACGCAAAGGTTAATCCTTAAACATACTGCAGCATCTTTTGAGAGGAAGGATTCTGCAGAAGTAGACGAGGACCTTTTAAATTCTTTGCCTACTACGAGTATATCGCCAAAACTATTATAACTTCTCACACAGTTCTGGTTGGAAGAGCGGAGCTGGTTTAATACCTTCAGGCCTGAATCCTGCTGCTACAAAGACCGTATTGAGTCAGCTCATTAATTCTCAACCTTAAAGGCAGCGACTGATAAGCAGGAAATAATATTCTAGTATGTGTGATTCCCTCCCTGCAGTGTATTTTACTGGGACGTTTCAACGCTCTGCATGGAAATTGTCACTTTGAGTTAGGAAGTTCTTATTGTACATGTTCAGTCGACCAGTGGCGGCCCTGTCAGACTTTACTGTAAAAGAGGAATGACTTATTACTTATTACAGTATGTGGAGTACAATCCTCCCGATCTAGCCCACAGATATCATCATTCAGCTGGAAAATCTATCATACAGTATGTAGCTGCTTGATGCCTGCTTGAAATGTGAAGTTTATTTCTGAGGAATATCATTAAAAATAGTTGAAAAGATGTAAAAACCACATTGAAAAAGTCTTGTGGTCAAAATGAAACTTGAAAAAATAGTTTGATGAAACCTTTGCATCTCAAATTTTGGAGATTTTCATGCCTTTAGATCATAGACTGTATATAAGAAAGATATTAGATTAGTTAAATGATGAAAGAAAGAGAGAAAAATAAATGAAGGAAAAGGCTGAGTGGGAAGGGGAAGGGGAAGTAAAGTAATAGTAAAGAAAGAAATAATGGAAGAGGAAAATGAAGAGAACATTGTGTACAGAAAGGAGTGAAAAGGAATAAGTTAGGAGAGAGGAAAGAGGGAAGATGAATAAGGTTTTTTGGAGGATAAATAAATAAAAGGTAGGCAGCAGGGAAATAAGAATGCAGAATAGAGTGCAAATACAATATTTTCCTCTGAATGTGAAAGAGGAAAAGTTGTTAGGACTATTTTTTTCTGCCTTTTTGTCAAATTAATTGCTAATTTTACTGTATGTGATGTTCACTGATGTCTCACTGATTTGCTCCCCGGAACCTGCAAACAGAAATCATCCTTCATTTGCAGAGTAGATCACTGCTCGTCATGCTCAGTATTAATGTGTGTTTTCTGTGAGAAGAATCATCAGTGAGTTAATCACGTCTGCAGACGAGTAACGCCCTCCTCTGATTGGCTGCGACTGAAGGAAGCAACACAAACACCAACAATCTGTATTTAACTTTATTCACTTTGGTTGAGCGGCGACTCATTTGCTGAATGTTGCTCTGATGATTGGAGGTGTGCGGAGGGGATATTATTGAACGTTTCTGAGTTTTTAATTTGTGTATTAATTGGATCGGACACAGCTTTGAGAGCTTGAAGAAGCACTGATGGGAAATCTTGTGGTTCAATGCACATGATCAGGAAAATAATTAAGATCATTTACAGTCTTTGGTTGTTTTGTTGACATCAGATTGAAAGCAGGCGGGGAGTTCCGGTCCTCTGAAATGAGGCCAACGCGAAAGTAACTTAAAACTGCATTCTATCAAAAGGCCACCAGGGGGCGACCATTTTGGTGTCAAAAGGACTTCCGTCTCTATACAAGTCAATGGAGAATTCACCAACTTCTCACTTGATTTCTAACCTCAGTAAACGTTTTCAAAATGTGTTTATGGTCTCAATCGCTAGTTTAAAGCCTTCTTCAATGCAGTATGATGTTCATTTGGGACATTTTGGCCTCCCTGATTTTATATGTGACGATAAAGCAGGGTATGCATTAGGGCGTGGCTACGTGGTGATTGACAGGTTGATTGGTTCACAGGTTCAGGAGGGCGCCACATGCTCCTCCTGATGCCCATATAAGTAGAATCCATGTTTTTATTTTTCCCAGCATGCACCTGAAATGTTCAAGATGGCGCTGCTCAGATCCGATACTATTGGCTTCCGAGCAGCAGTCCACAAACCAATGGGTGACGTCATGGATGTTACGTCCATTTTATATACAGTCTAATTTGGCATTGAGACATTTATGGTTGTCTCTGACCACCTGATCTCCTCTAGCATCACGGTCAGACCAACATGTCAAAATGTTTGAATTGCTAGATTGGATTGAGATTTGCAGAGCTCGCCTTTGCTCCTCAGTTATAGATTTATACAAGATCTTACAACTTCCTCTAAGAGAAGCTAAAAAGTGTTGTGGATGTTTGTATCCATCAGTTTTGTGCTGCTGAGGCAGCTTTAAGTCCTGGTTTCAGGATCACTGGGGATTGTAGATTTAATTTAACCTGCCAGTTTGTGTAGATGCTGAGTGGAAAACTATTTCTGTGTGACAGATTCCTCCTGGATCTGCCACAGCTTACTGTGTCTGTGGCCTCAGTGCAAAGCAATTATTCCCTTGGAGGAACCTTTTTTTTTTGTATTTGGTCGTATGCTCGCATTTTTATTTTGTGCCAGTTTTAAAACTTCAATTCACTGTTTTTGTTTGGTTTTGCTGCGAGCATCACACCTTGACATATCATTTGCACCTCTCTGAGGGGATGAACCCGATTTGAACTCGGCAGCCCAGGTGAGGGAAGAAACATCAAAAATGAAAAACCTCTAAAACGACCTGTCATCTCCACTTTAAAATCCTTCCTTTTCTCATGCAGCTGCTCTCCTTAATACCCAGAATACCTTTCACCGTACAGCACTGAAGCAGCAGACTCTCTAATGAACACAGGCCTGGTTATCTTGTACAGGAGAGAGCAGCACATCAGTAACATCAGCACTGTGAGGCGTCAAGCTGTCGTCTTCTGTCCTGTTTGGGACTGAAACTACTTTGTCCTGGTTTTGCGGTCCATTTGTCTCCTTCCTCCCTCACAGCTCGATGCGAGGCGCTTAACAAATGAGTCCAATAGTTGCTGAGCTGTTCATACGACGGTGGTGGCGGCGGTGTCTCTCCAGGGTCACACGGGGAAGGAGACGGCTTGGGCGCCTGGTTCTTGCTGACCTATTCACTACCTACCTCTAATGGGTCATATTTTAGCTCCTGTGGCGGTGACAAATGGCCTCACTCTAAAAGCCCTGTCCGTGGTGCTGAAACTCGGTTGATCTATGACTGAGTCCCGCTGATAAATGCCTCCCATCAGTTTGCGTGTGACGCCGATTCATCACCTTGCTGAGGTTTGTGTTGGGAATCCATATTGGATTTTTAATGAAAGAGAATATAATGCAATTCAAAGTCAATGGGTTTGCCAATGTCCACACACTTATGCGCACACACACCCATTAAGGTACATGCACAAATACCAACACACACACACACACATACACACACACAATATCTCACACACTTCCCGTGCTGTTTGAGATTGCATTGCATTTCCCTAACAGTGTTATTACCTTGAAGGGCTGCTGCTGTAATTGTGTTTGTCTACAGCAGATCTCACACTTCAGCTTCGGTATGATACGGACAGCAACACAACAAGATTTATGAGCTTCATCTCATACAAATTAGCATATTATATTTCTTCTTTTTTGTGTGGCAGAAAACATATTTTAAAGGACATCATTTGATGCGAAAAGTATCCAAAAGTAACAAGAAAAGATTGTAGATATAAGACACTACACAGGTTTAATGAAAAATGTATTTGTTCATAAAATTGTTTACATATTAGTCAGATTTATTGAACACTAGACTAACAATATCTTTTTTTTCTCTTCTTGTCATTATAAACTATCTTTGCTTGGCACCATTAATGTAACACAGCAAAGAAAAAGCTTTTTTTTGCAGACATCAAAGCCGTCTCAATAAGGTATACTTCCTGTGCTGTGCTTTACTCTGTTTGCACTGCATGAATTACCAGTAGCCATGTAGATTATACTCAAGATATCTGCCTGATTAAGCTCGTTATAATGACACAAGTTTGAAATACAAAATAGTCTGAATTTATATAGCTGGTTATGCAAATGTGTATGAATTTTCTCTCTGCCGAGTTCCTGTGCAAAATGTCCCACTTAGAGTCATGAAAAGAGGGCACGTAAATTACATTGTCCAGTGTCCATCACTCTTCATCTTCTGTTAATCCCAAAGTGCTTTCACAGACGAAGGGCATTTCTTATATGGAGTCGTCTGGTAAGTTTATTACGGTTGCCCTCACCTTTACCCCAGACACGCCAAATTCCAGGAAAGAGGAGGAGGAGGAGGAGGAATGAGTGCTGGGAATCAACAGACTCTCAGCAGAGTCCGCTATCAGTTTTGTGTAAAACACCTGGTTGTACATAGACGTATAGATGACAGAGCAACCCACGGCAACCACAATAAAAAACACAGCACAAGTAGCCATCACCAGACTGTCCCAGTTCTCCTTTTTCTCCCTCGGGACTACTGCCTGCTTTGTGGTCACATTAACACAGTCCCTGCTGTATCCAGGCTGAGCTGTAGTGACCTCAACACAAACCTGGTAACGGGTGGACACCTTCAGCTGTTTGATGCGGTACTCTTTGACATCAGCAGGGAGCCTGGCTTTGAATGGCATTGAGAGGAGGCTGCCGTCAGATAAAATGGACCAATTCAGTTGTGACACTAAACCACCTGTGCTTTCCCAGGAAACCATAACAGAGTGAGACTGCACAGATGTGATATATACATGTAAAGGTTGATTTGAAAACTGGGTGATGTATCCATCCACCGCAACCATGACAGACTTAAGATCTGCCCCGACAAGATTGTGGGCGATGCAGGTGTATGAGCCGGCCTCCTGCTCCGAGGCGTCGTAGATGTCAAAGGTTCCTTCTGGGTGCATGTAGTACTTGTCGGAGACGCTGCCAGGTAGGACCTTGTCCCCTGAAGGCGTAACCCAGTAGATCTCAGGTTCTGGTTCTCCGAACGCTCGGCAGTGCAGCGACACCGAGCTCCCTTTCGCAACCTCGACACGCTCCGGGAGGCTCCCAGGTGAGATCAGCGGAAGGCAGATCTCTGTCATCTCCCTGAAGTGCACCTGTCGTACGTGCTGGCCTTGGTACTCCGGAGGCTCCGTGCAGAAAAGGGAGTCGGGCTCCATGAAGCGAACGGCCGTCCTGTTCATGTTGACCCAGCGGATGACGCAGTCGCAGCGGATGGGGTTGCTGTGCAGGCTGACTTCACGCAGGTTGGGCAGGGAATCCACGGTGCTACGGTGAAGAGCACTCAGAGCGTTGCTGTTCAGCATTAGTGTCTCCAGCCTGGGGAGCTTGTGGAAGGCCCTGGGGTGGATGTAGGACAGCTTGGGATTGTTGGTGGCCTCGATTTTTGTCAGCTCGGGCAGATTGCTTAAGGCAAAACTGTCAACGGACACAAGCTCAGGCATGCTGTTGATGCCGAGCTCCTTGAGATGCATCATGTCCATGAAGTCGCCTCTCTGGATCCTCTCAATGGGGTTCTTATTCAAATCCAGAAACTTCAGGTTGTGGACTCTTGTCAGCGCCAGTCTGGGTACTCGATTGAGCAGGTTGTCAAAAAATGAGATGCTCTCCAAGTTCTCAAGACCAACCAGAGCATTATCAGGGATTTCAGTCAGATTCATCTTAGCGAGCACGAGGCTGCGGAGGTTAGTCAGAGGTTGAAAGTTCATGTCTGAAAGCTCCAGGATGGGGTTTTCTCCCAGCATCAATATCTCCAAATTGGGCAGAGCCTTGAACCACTGGCTGTTAATGCTTGTCAGTCGATTGGAATTGAGATGGAGCCTAAGCAGCCTGCTCAGACCTTGAAAGGCCCCAGGGCTAATGGAGAAAATCAGGTTGTGGTTGATGTAGAACTCCTGGAGGCTGGGCAAGGAAGCGAGGCAGCTGTCGGAAAGCTCCTGAATCCAGTTCTCCTCCATGTGGAGTGACAGCAGCTGGGGGAGAGACCCCAGTCTAACATCGCTCACTGAGGAAATGTTATTCTGAGACAAGTCGATTTCAGTGAGGTTGGCCAAGTAATCCAAAGTTTTCTCCACATTAACAATGTTGTTTGTCTGTAGCAGCAGTACCTGTGTTTCTGAGGGGAGTCTCTCTGGTAGCACTGAGAGGCCCAAGTCATTACAGTCCACAGTGGCAGCCTCAGTGTAAATAGAGCTGGGAGAGAACCAGGGTCGTATCTCACATCGACACAATGCAGGGCAATGAGCAGCCCCCTCTGAGGCCAGAACAAAAGCAGCCAGAGACAGCTCAGCCAGCAAACAAGCCACAACTGCTGTCTCCTTCATCTTGGCCTCCGTATTCCCTTCAGCCAGTAATTGGCCCTTATGGAGTCAGCTGTTAGCACTGTTAACTTCACAAATGAAAGCTAATTTGTTACTGCAGCAAGACAGAGTGGATATCTGCTGACGCCTGGTCCCCAAAGCTTCGGCCCTGTTGTCTTCCTGCTTTTGGCAAAGAGAAGCAACCTTTCAGCTCGGTCCGTGCCAGGTTGTCATGCACGCTGTGATATGTCAAGGTGGATGTCTCCTTCAGAGAACAGCGCTGTGCAGCAGAGGGCCGGTCGAGGTATGCTGTAGCTCCGGCTAGGGACAAATCACTCTGTCCTCCATCATTATTATCCTCCGTCGCTGTCACTGGTGTCAGTTTCCATCTGCGGAGACAGGAGAGAAAAAAAGGCCAATATAATACAGTGCTGTTGAGATATGAAGGCATATTGACATTTACGAATATTGAGACTTATTAAGTCTTTTCAGCCTCATTTGGTTTTATTGCTTTCCTTGCACCATCAGAATTGTAAGTTATGATTAACTTGACCTTACGTAGAATATTCTGCAGCTTTTTAGGCCAAAAATTGTACTTTTGAGTCTCCTTATACGGCTGAAGGATGAGACGACTGGCAGATGGGCTCACTTTTTTCATTGTTTCCTAGAAAAACTGCAGCCCTTAGATGACACTCAAAACATTGCAAGTCTTAATTTCTTCCCCGGGTCTTAATTAACACAGTCTCAACACCTCTGAACGTCTCCTCTGTTGTGAACAATGCACCTGCGCACACTTATCAAATCACCCACACGAAACAACAAGCAGACACTTTGCCACAGCTGATTCACACAACCTCGAGGTGTGTTGTAGATCCAGCAAAAATATATGTTGAGCAAGCTCGCTGCAGGTCTTATACTATGACTCCTCGGCTGTTTTTTCTGCATTATTCATGAGGCACTGAATCAACGTTGCTGGTACAGGTGACAGGTCTACGGCGGGCTTTGCCTATGTCGACTGCACATATTGATGTTTTGATTAATTTGTGACCTTCAGTGCAGAAGCCACAGTTGAGTGTACGACAGTAGATGAAGCTGTCAGTTTACGCTGGAGCAGCCGCCTTGCTGATGAGGACGAGCTATGACACCTCATGCATATATTAGCGTGTTTTTTGGCAGCCTGTGTACAGGTTTGTAAGAGTTCCTCTCACTTTTATTCAGTGCACACACTCGTTCTCTCTCTCTCTTTCTCTTAGAGCTGTGGAGTAAAAGCACCTTTTATTAAGAAGGAAGGAAGGGAGGAGGAAGGAAGGAAAGGAGGGAGGAAGGAAGGAAGGGAGGAAGGAAGGAAGGAAGGAAGGAAAGAAGGAAGGAAAGGAGGGAGGAAGGAAGGCAGGAAGAAGGAAGGAAAGGAAGAAAGGGAGGGAGGAAGGAAGGATACAAGGGAGGAAGAAGGAAGGAAAGGAGGGAAGGGAGGAAAGAAGGAAGGAGAGAGGGAGGGAGAAATGAAAAGAGGAAGGGAGGGAGGAAGGAAAGAAGGACAGAGGAAAGAAGGAAAGGAGGAAGGAAGGAAGGAAGGAAGGGAGGAAAGAAGGTTCAGTCAAAACAGACGGGGTCAATTTGACCCGGGAGGACGATACAAAGGTTAAGTAGAAAGCAGGTCCACCCTAAATCTATATACATGAACGGGTGTTGGAGGATCTTATGAACCATATTATTGGAGCATTGTCTGCCTTAATTCTTTCAGAAACTGCTTTGATAGTGCAGAACAAAGCTGACTTTGACTGGAGCGAACGTCTAAACATGATGATTATAAGACTAGAGATTAAAAATATATGATGGGGGAATCACCAAAGTGAAAAGAAGTCATCCTGAGGGGGGAGATGAACGTTTGAACCAAGCGTTTGTTGTTCATTTATTTTTTTTGAAAACCCACCAAGACTATTTCAACAGGGTTAAAACTCCCAGAACAGAAACACATCTTACAGCATCACTCATCCATGTCTCCTTCTCATGTATGAGTTTGTACTTCGGCAGATACATCGACCTCCTGATGAGGTTTCTTTGACGTCAGCATCATACACTTCTAAATTCAGCTTCATACTGAGACTATCATGAACTGCCTGCCTGCAGAAGGAAGGAAGGAAAAGAAGACAGGAAGGAAGGAAGGAAGGAAGGAAGGAAGGAAGGAAGGAAGGAAGGAAGGAAGGAAGGAAGGAAGGAAGGATGGATGGATGGAGGGAAGGAAAGAAAAGAAGACAGGAAGGAAGGAAGGAAAGATGGAGGGAAGGAAGGATAGAAGAAAGGAAGGAAAGAAGGAAGGAAAAGAAGACAGGAGGAAAGGACAGAATGAAGGATGTAAAGAAGGAAGGAAAAGAAGACAGGAGGGAAGGACAGGAGGAAAGAAGGACAGAAAGAAGGAAGTGAAGAAGGAAGGAAGGACAGGAGGAAGGAAGGACAGAAGGAAGGAAGTAAAGAAGGAAGGAAAAGAAGACAGGAGGGAAGGAAAGAAGGAAGGAAGGACAGAAGGAAGGAAAAGAAGACAGGACGGAAGGACATAAGGAAGTAAGGACAGAAGGAAGGAAAAGAAGACAGGAAGGAAGGACAGAAGGAAGGAAGGACCACACTCACAACTGCCTGGAGTTGTGAGCGGGGAAGAAGGTAGATGAAAATAATCCTTCTTTGCTGATGAGGTTGTTCCCACTTTCTTTCTTTCTTTTTTAAGAGTAAATTGGCACTTCCTCTTCCTGTGAAGCAGCGTTGGGATTGTTCTTTCGTGTTCGTGTTCTGTCAAATCCTCAAACTACGAGTACTACAAAGCGTCTTCTCGTGTCGGCGGTCCCAAGAGGATTCGAGTGACAAGGTTTTGAATTTTGTGTATAGAAGTTATTTTAAAGTTTGAATCAAGATTTTCATGATATCAAACCTAGTTTTTGTTACTATTCATAGTTTCATTGCTGCAATATTGTATTTTAAAGTCAGTCATTCTTGCACATTGATAGAAAACCTTACATGCAATGTACTAGATGTTATACTGTAACTACAAATAAAGTCGATAACAATCAGTAGATCTACAGAACATTAATCAGCAAGGAAAGGAGGAAGGAAGAAAAGGTGAGAGGAAGGAAGGAAGGGAAGAAGAAGAAGGAAGGAAAGGAGGGAGGAAGGAAGGAAGGGAGGAAGGACGGACAGGAAGGAAGGAAAGGAGGGAGGGAGGAAAGAAGGAAGGGAGGGGGGAGGAAAGAAAGAGAGAAGGAGGGAGGGAGGAATGAAGGAAAGGAAAGGAAAGAAGGAAGGGAGGAAAGAAGGAAAGAAGGAGGGAGGGAGGGAGGAAAGAAGGAAGGAGGGATGGAGGGAGAAAGGAAAAGAGGAAGAGAGGAAGGAAGGGAAGGAGGAAGGTAGGGTGGAGAAAAGAAGGAAAGGAAGGAAGGAAAGAAGGAAGGGGGGACGGAAAGAAGGAGGGAGGGAGGAAAGAAGGAAAGGAAGGAAGGAGGGAGGAAGGAAGGACAGAAGGAAGGAAGAAAGGGGGATGGAGGAAGGAAAGAAGAAAGGGAGGAAAGAGAGAGGAAGGAAGAAAAGGGGATGGAGGAAGGAAAGAAGAAAGGGAGGAAAGAAAGAGGAAGGAAAGAAAGAGAGAAGGAGGGAGGAAAGAAGGAAAGGAAAGAAGGAGGGAGGGAGGAAGGAAGGAAGGACAGAAGGAAGGAAGAAAGGGGGATGGAGGAAGGAAAGAAGAAAGGGAGGAAAGAGAGAGGAAGGAAAGAAAGAGAGAAGGAGGAAAGGAGGAAAAGGAGGAAAGAAGGAACAGTCAATACAGACGGGGTAAATTTAACTCGTGAGGACGACACAAAGTTGAATCTCAACATCACAACTAGTTCGGAGCCGATCGTGGTCCAGTGTGCAGCTTGAAGCGTCATCTTGAAACTTGTGATATGAAAACATCCACTGTACAAACACTCAGATTAACTTTTCAGTGACTTAGGAGACGTCTTGGTGTCCAGTAACACTTATTACATATTAATAGATGTATTTAATGATAGAGAAGGAGTAGATTTAAAGAGGAAATTCAACTTTTTTGGGAGGAAAAAACTTCAGTCAGACAAAAATTATTAATCAAAGCAAAGTATTTTCATGTGTTTGAAAATATGCCTGGAGGATATATGATGTAAGGTTGTTTAATTTATAGGCAAACCTGAATTATCAAAGAAAGATATGAAAAAAATAACAGTTTTAAATCATCAAATCTGAGTTAGAAGGACATTTAAGCGTTTAAAAAAAGAGAAATTTAAAACAAGAAACATAAATAAATTAATATAAAATGAACAAATTCACAAAGAGAGCTACGAGATAAATCTATAATGTGCACATTCATTCATTTCACATTATTTTATCTTTGGCTGTTTCTCCCCCGCTGAGAGATTTGATGTTTCATCCATTAGGAGGAATTTCATTTTTTCTGATCAGAGCAGGGTTTTTTTTTTTTTTTTTTTTTTTTCCTCCCGTTGCCTAATTTATTTTTCTTAAATATTCATCGCTGCTCCACACTGGCAGACATTTGCTAATCATTATTAATCTGGGACAACCAACAGGGATTTGAGAGACACCTGGATGATTTGTGGAATGAGGGTAAAATAAATGAGGTCACATTCATATTCAGCAAAAGGTCTAAAAAAGACACTAAAAAAGAAAAAGACACTAGTGTATTTCTGTCCCTTCCTTCCTTCCTTCCTTCCTTCCTTCCTTCCTTCCTTCCTTCCTTCCTTCCTTCCTTCCTTCCTTCCTTCCATCCTTCCTTCATTCCTTCATTCCTTCTTTCCCTCCCTCCTTCCTTCCTTCTTTCTTTCCTTCCTCCATTCCTTCCTTCCTTCCTTCCTTCCTTCCTTCCATCATTCCTTCCTTCGTTTATTCCTTCCTTCCATCTTTCCTTCCTCCCTTCCTTCCTTCGTTCCTTCCTTCCTTCCTTCCTTCATTCCTTCTTTCCCTCCCTCCTTCTTTCTTTCTTTCTTTCTTTCTTTCTTTCTTTCTTTCTTTCTTTCTTTCTTTCTTTCTTTCTTTCCTTCCTTCCTTCCTTCCTTCCTTCCTTCCTTCCTTCTTTCATTTCCTCCTTTCCTTCCTTCCTCCCTCCTTTTCTTCCTTCCTTCCTTCCATCGTTCCATCCTTCCTTCCTTCCTTCCTTCCTTCATTCCTTCTTTCCCTCCCTCCTTCCTTCCTTCTTTCTTTCCTTCCTTCCTTCCATCGTTCCTTCCTTCCTTCCTTCCTTCATTCCTTCTTTCCCTCCCTCCTTCCTTCCTTCTTTCTTTCCTTCCTTCCTTCCTTCCTTCCATCATTCCTTCCTTCGTTTATTCCTTCCTTCCATCTTTCCTTCTTTCCCTCCCTCCTTCCTTCCTTCTTTCTTTCCTTCCTCCCTTCCTTCCTTCCTTCCTTCCTTCCTTCCTTCCATCATTCCTTCCTTCGTTTATTCCTTCCTTCCATCTTTCCTTCCTCCCTTCCTTCCTTCCTTCGTTCCTTCCTTCCTTCATTCCTTCTTTCCCTCCCTCCTTCCTTCCTTCCTTCCTTCCATCTTTCCTTCCTTCCTTCCTTCCATCCTTCCTTCCTTCCTTCCTTCCTTCCTTCCATCCTTCCTTCCTTCCTTCCTTCCTTCCTTCCTTCCTTCCATCATTCCTTCCTTCGTTTATTCCTTCCTTCCATCTTTCCTTCCTCCCTTCCTTCCTTCCTTCCTTCCTTCCTTCCTTCCATCCTTCCTTCCTTCCATCTTTCCTTCCTTCCTTCCTTCCATCCTTCCTTCTTTCCTTCTTTCCCTCCCTCCTTCCTTCCTTCTTTCTTTCCTTCCTCCCTTCCTTCATTCCTTCTTTCCCTCCCTCCTTCCTTCTTTCTTTCCTTCCTCCCTTCCTTCCTTCCTTCCATCCTTCCTTCCTTCCTTCCTTCCTTCCATCTTTCCTCCCTTCCTTCCTTCCTTCCTTCCATCCTTCCTTCCTTCCATCTTTCCTTCCTTCCTTCCTTCCATCCTTCCTTCTTTCCTTCTTTCCCTCCCTCCTTCCGTCCTTCTTTCTTTCCTTCCTCCCTTCCTTCATTCCTTCTTTCCCTCCCTCCTTCCTTCCTTCTTTCTTTCCTTCCTCCCTTCCTTCCTTCCTTCCTTCCATCTTTCCTTCCTTCCTTCCATCCTTCCTTCCTTCCTTCCTTCCTTCCTTCCATCTTTCCTTCCTTCCTTCCTTCCTTCCTTCCATCATATCTTCCGTGCTGCAGTGTATGTTGATGGAAGTAAAGCTTCCCAGATGATTAGTGAACTTCTCACTCTTGAGTTCTTTAAACCAAGAAGATCCTACGGAAATATTTACAG
>NC_084975.1:2790672-2805361 GCF_963691925.1 Scomber scombrus | reverse complement strand
GTGACTTCCCCTCGTTTTCCCTTTTATGCAACATGCACGGTTACGTAAAAAGATCAGAGTCGTAGACGCCGTTCATCATGCTTTAACCTTTGTTTCGTCCTCCCGGGTCAAATTGACCCCGTCTGTTTTGACTGTTCCTTATTTCCTCCCTTCCTTCCTTCCGTCTGTCCTCCTCCCTTCCTACCTTCCTCCCTTCCTTTCCACTCTCCTTTTCTACCTTCCTTCCTTCCCTCCTTCCTTCCTTTCTTTCCTTCCGTCCTTCCTTCCTTCCTTCCTTCCTTCCTTCTTTCCTTTCCTTTCCTTTCCTTTCCTCCCCTCCTCCCTACCTCCCTCCCTCCCTCCTTTTATTCCTTCCTTCCTTCCTCCCTTCCTTGTTTCCTTTCCTCATTTCCTTCCTTCCTTCCTTCCTTCCTTCCTTCCTTCCTTCCTTCCCTCCTTCCTTCCTTCCTTCCATCCTTCCTCCCTTCCTTCTTTCCTTTCCTCCTTTCCTTCCTTCCTCCCTCCTTTTCTTCCTTCCTTCATTCCATCCTTCCTTCCTTCCATCCTTCCTTCCTTCCTTCATTCCTTCTTTCCTCCCTCCCTCCTTCCTCCCTTCCTTCCTTGACTCGAGGACAACAGGAGGGTTAGATGTAGTATTACTGTTACATGTGACGGTATAAGAGTGTAAATGTGGTGAATCGTCGTCCATTTAAACCAATTTTATGTAAATAAAGAAAATGATTTTATGATTTGATGCTAACAGCTTCTCCTGCAGTGGAGTAGATTGCAGTGACAAATAAAAAGATAATTGGCAGCAGTGATTCAGATGCAGAACAGCAGGAGGAGTTAAACATCCTGAAGACAGCAGCTGAAAGGCTTCACTAGTTTACACTCATTTTGCTCATTTTGTGAGCTCATATTTGATCTAGTAAGAAATATTATGTGTGTATCCACAGCCTGATATATCTTATTCCTCTGTGCTGTAGACCTCCATTATTGTCCAAAAACGATTAAAAACACTACATTTTAACCTCTACATACGCCTAAAGACACTGAGATCATGTCCTCTTTCTTTGGGAGGAGTGTGTCAGTAACATTGAGGAGTTTATTCTATAACTTAAAGCTGCATTGAGTCGTTTTCTTCTGTATTTTTCTTATTATTTAGAAATCTCATGTGCACAGATAAAACCAACAATGAATGATTTACTAACTAGTATTATAATGTGTGCATCCAGTCAAGGAAGGAAGGGAGAAAGAAGGAAGGAAAGGAGGAAGGAAGGAAGGAAGGGAGGGAGGAAGAAGGAATGAAAGGAGGGAGGAAGGAAGGAAGGAAGGAAAGGAGGAAGGAAGGAAGGAAAGGAGGAAGGAAGGAAGGATGGAAGGAAGGAAGAAGGAAGGAAAGGAGGGAGGGAGGAAGGAAGAAGGAAGGACGAAGGAAGGAAAGGAGGGAGGAAGGAAGGAAGGGAGGAAGAAGGAATGAAAGGAGGGAGGAAGGAAGGAAGGAAGGAAAGGAGGAACGAAGGATGGAAGGGAAGAAGGAAGGGAGGAAGAAGGAAGGAAGGAAGGGAGGAAGAAGGAAGGAAGGGAGGGAGGAAGAAGGAATGAAAGGAGGGAGGAAGGAAGGAAGGAAGGAAGGAAAGGAGGAAGGAAGGAAGGATGGAAGGAAGGAAGAAGGAAGGAAAGGAGGGAGGGAGGAAGGAAGAAGGAAGGACGAAGGAAGGAAAGGAGGGAGGAAGGAAGGAAGGGAGGAAGAAGGAATGAAAGGAGGGAGGAAGGGAGGAAGGGAGGAAGAAGGAATGAAAGGAGGGAGGAAGGAAGGACAGAAGGAAGGAAGAAACGGGGATGGAGGAAGGAAAGAAGGAATGGAGGAAGGAAGAAGGAAGGAAAGGAGGGAGGAAGGAAGGAGGGAAAGGAGGAAAGAAGGGAGGAAGAAGGAAGGAAAGAAGGAATGGAGGAAGGAAGAAGGAAGGAAAGGAGGGAGGAAGGAAGGAGGGAAAGGAGGAAAGAAGGGAGGAAGAAGGAAGGAAAGAAGGGATGGAGGAAGGAAAGAAGTCAATGTCAATGAGCTGCAGCTTTAAACTTTAATAAGTCCAAATTCTCTGATTCCAGCTTCATAAATATAAATGTTTATCTAGTTTCTTTAGTTTTATGTGGCAGTAAATTAAATATCTTTGGGTTGTGGACTGTTGGTCGGGTTTTGGAAACGGCGATCCATTTTCTGACTGAACAATTAATCAAGAATATAATTGACAGGTTAATTGATGATGAAGATAATCGTTCTTCACAGTGCTTCCTACCACAATTGAAGGCGAACACTTGGTGGGTGTTTTAAAGACTGATTCCAGTGTTTAAATCCAGTAATGCATCACTTTGTAATTAGTCTCCTGGACAGATTTCTTGGCAAAAGCGCCAAAAAGAGTTAAATCCTTTTACCTACATAAATTACAGATGAGGTGCAGATATAACTTTATATAACAGAAGCACATCCAGACCTTAGCAAAAAGTAGTTTATTCAAGTGTACTACGAGTATACTTATTTTATACTAAAACTGAGGCAGTATACTTGAAGTTTACTTTTTATATACTTAACCCTCCTGTTGTCCTCGAGTTAAGGAAGGAAGGAAAGGAGTGAGGGAGGAAGGAAGAAGGAAGGAAGGGAGGAAAGGAAAGGAAAGGAGGGAGGGAAGATGGAAGGAAAGGAGGGAGGAAGGAAGGAAGGAAGGAAGGAAGGAAGGAAGGAAGGAAGGAAGGAAGGAAGGAAGGAAGGATGGAAGGAAGGAAGGAAGGAAGGAAGGAAGGAAGGATGGGAGGGAGGAAAGGAAAGGAAAGGAAAGAAGGAAGAGAGGATGGAAAGGAAGGAATGAAGGACAGAGGAAAGAAGGACGGAAGGAAGGAAGAAGGAAGGAAGGGAGGGAGGGAGGAAGAAGGAAGGAAAGGAGGAAGGAAAGGAGGGAGGAAGGGGGGAAGAAGGAAGGAAAGGAGGGAGGGAGAAAGGAAAAGAGGAAGGAAGGAAAGAAGGAATGAAGGAAGGTAGCAGGGAGGGAGGAAAGAAGGAACTCCCTCCTTTCCTTCCTTCTTCCTCCCTTGACTCGAGGACAACAAGAGGGTTAATAAAATGAACTTCAAGTATACTTCTTTTTGCTAAGGTGATCTACGCTGCATCACACAACGAGCTGCATCCTCCTGAAACACCCTGAACTCTGGAGGTCAGAGGTCAAGACTTCTGCTTTTTATTTCATCTCCTGAGTAAAGAGCTGCTTTCTGCTGAGGGGATCAGTCAGCTCGATCGGGGGCCGCAGTATTAGCTTTTTTCCCCACTCGCTCTCTGCCAATGCAGCACTTAGTGAAGACACTCCACTACAGAGAGGGAAAGAATCTCCCGTTGTTGATAAGAGTATTTAGTAATGCATTATACGACCCACACACAGACCACGGAGCAGCTCTGTTGAACCCAGCAGGACTGCCAGCCTGGGCATTTTTTTAAGTGCTGAGTATCGACATTCTGAATGGATTAAAGCAGCCTGAATGTGAAATATTAATGTCTTTTTCAAACAGTGGAGAGAAAAGAGTCCGGGGGCCAGAGCTCTTAGGGCGCTGCTTTCTTAATGTGGCAGACGTCTCATGAAGTGGTCCCATTCCTCCATGTTTTATTCAACACTCAGTGATACACACAAGCCTGCTGCTGATATCACTTCACACACGGCTGTCGTCAGGTATAAAACCATGTGGGGAGTTTTTTTTTTTTTTTTTTTTTTTTTTTACTTCATTTCATGCTTTTGTTTCAGTGGATGGATACACTAAGGTACACTGAGAACACTCTGGAGCAGGGATGTCAAACATGAGGGCCCGTGGGCCAGATACGACCCGCCGAGGGGTCCAATCCAGCCCCCCAAGGGAGGAAGGAAAGGAATGAGGGAAGGAAAGAAGGAGGGAGGAAGGAAGGAAAGAAGGAAGGAAGGAAGAAAGGGGGATGGAGGAAGGAAAGGAGGAAAGAGAGAAGGAGGGAGAGAGGAAGGACAGACAGAAGGAAGGAGGAAGGGAGGAAAGAAGGAACAGTCAAACAGACGGGGTCAATTTGACCCGGGAGGACGACACAGAGGTTAAAACTGTTGAATTTAGCTATGAAGCTTGTGTGCTTTAATGAGATTTTATCCATCGTCCATAATACACAAACCCACAGGTGCCTGCAGGCGTGAGAGCGAGTTCCCCTTGAAAACCCTTCAAGCTAAATAAAGCACCAATGCATTTTAGTATTTTACTTCAGGATAAAAACAAAGATGTGTCCTCGATGTCTTGGCAGTTACAAACATGTCACCTTACTAAAGTGTTACTCCTGTCTCTTGATTACATTAACAAAAAAAAGCCAAATTTAACCTTTGTGTCGTCCTCGAGTCAAGGAAAGAAGGAAAGATTGAAGGATGGAAGGGAGGAAGAAGGAAGGAAAGGAGGAAGGAAGGGAGGATGTAAGGAAAGAAGGAAGGAAGGAAAGAAAGATGGAAGGATGAAGGAAGGAAGGAAAGATGGAAAGGAGGAAGGAAGGAAGGAAAGGAGGAAGGATGGAAGGGAGGAAGGAAAGGAGGAAGGAAGACGGAAGGAAGGAAATATGCTTCCCTTCCATCCTTTGTTCCTCCTTTCCTTCCTTCCACCCTTCCTTCCTTCCTCCTTTCCTTCCTTCCTTCCTCCCTCCCATCCTTCCTTCTTCCTCCCTTCCTTCCTTCCTTCCTTCCTCCTTTCCTTCCTTCTTTCTCCCCTCCTTCCTTGACTCGAGGACAACAGGAGGGTTAATTAACCATTACAATAGTAGGTGTTTCTCAAACTGCTTTAAATGTTTCTTTTTGCAGTCAAACAGGGAGTCAGTACGTGCAGTGACTATATAAGAATAAAAAGTATGTTTTTCTACTATTTGCTACCTGTTCTCCCCCCTTGGTACTGAAGATAAACCAAATAAATAAACAACAGCTCATACATTTATCGATTATCGAACATTAGCCTACATACAACATGAACATAATATGCTTCAAACCTGAGTCTAGACTTTGGCTCTTCATGCTTCATGCAGTTTGTCTGTAATTAACAGCAGTGTCTGCGGCTCTGATGTAAGTGACCTTTACTTCTGTATAGATTCCTTGTTAATAACTCTCTCCTCCCTGCAGACAGGCAGTGTAATGATCATCAGATCCTCTCTCAGATTTATCAGTGGCTCAGTTATTATCCGTTACGCTCACCTGAAATTCCTCCTTTGACTTCAGACAGCCTTCAACCTCTCGACCGACACACTGACTTCCCACCAGCTTCCACATCTGCTGCTCTAACCCGTCATCTCTAACTTTCAACCTTCCCCGTGGGAAAGAGAAAACTTGATTTCTCCTTTTTTTTTTAAAATCAGCACAGGGAGAAAAGAAAACATGAAATGAGCTCATGTGCTTTTTCTACCTTTGGAGGACATGTCATGCCGCAGATCTCTACTTCAATCCAATTTATTTCTAAAGCGCTCTCCAAGCTGCTCCAGACAAGATTTTGATGTAAAAATCCCTCCGTTTTATCTCGCCTGAGTCACAGTGAAGAGTGTATGTACAAACTGAGACTCTGCGGATTCTCTGTTTGGTCCAAATTAGTTTCTGCTGTCAGTGGGGAGGCTGGTGGGAAATGAGACTGTCCTCGCTAGAAATATAGAAGAAAAAAAACCTGAAAACGACTCGTGTTTATGGATATCGGACAAAGAGCTCTGGTGGTAGTGTGACATGGTTCATATCTGTCATGAGCAAAGTAGCGCGATGTTACAGTTCCTCAATATCTTTTGGGAAAGACGTTTGGGTGAATGAGACTGTCCTCCCAAGATTAATGGTAACAGCAAATGCCCCAAAACGATGCATGTTTTAGTTTAACCCTCCTGTGTCCTCGAGTCAAGGAAGGAAAGGAGGAAGGAAAGGAGGAAGAAGGAAGGACAGGAGGGAGGAAGGGAGGGAGGAAGAAGGAAGGAAGGGAGGGAGGGAGAGGAGGGAGGGAGGGAGGGAGGGAGAAGGAAGGAAGAAGGAAGGAAAGGAGGAAGGAAGGAAGGAAGGGAGGAAAGAAGGAAGGAAGGAAGGAAAGTAGGAGGGAGGAAGGAAGGAAGGAGGGAAAGAAGGACAGGAAAGAAGGAAGGGGGAAGGAAGGGGGAAGGTAGGGGGAGGAAAGAAAGAGAGAAGGAGGTAGGGAGGAAAGAAGGACAGAAAGAAGGATGAAAAGGGGATGGAGGAAGGAAAGAAGGAAGGGAGGAAAGAGAGAGGAAGTAAAGAAAGAGAGAAGGAGGGAGGGAGGAAGGAAAGAAGGAACAGTCAAGACAGACGGGGTCAATTTGACCGGGAGTACGACACGAAGGCTAATTTAAAAAAACGACTTATCTAATGAATACTACAGACATCCACAAAGTTTTAGGAGTATTATGGAAATGGAATATATTGAAAGAGAGACTCGTTCACACTAAGCTCTAATGATTTTATTATATAACTCTTTTTTTTAAATGCAGTACGTGTTCGGTAATTGTGATGAGCTCAGGTGTTACCTTGTAATTTGTTTGTTGATGTCACTAATTATAGATTAGTACCAGGTGTGAGGTGTTCAGATATAAGGTTTTTATCTGCTGCATGTTTTTTAACTCGCCTTGAGAAAAGCCCACGAGGGTCAAAACGCTGTCTGGATTAACAATCACTGATGCTTAGTGTGCGATTTTCTTCCCTTCAATTTACCGTATTGGCCATAGACTGTATATAAGAAATGGACGTAACATCCGTGACGTCACCCATTGGTTTGTGGACTGCTGCTCGGAGACCAATAGTATCGGATCTGGGCAGCGCCATCTTGAACATTTCAGGTGCATGCTGGGAAAAATAAAAACAGGGATTCTACTTATATGGGCATCAGGAGGAGCATGAGGTGCCCTCCTGAACCTGTGAACCATTCAACCTGTCAATCACCACGTAGCCACGCCCTAATGCATACCCTGCTTTATCGTCACATATAAAATCAGGGAGGCCAAAATGTCCCAAATGAACATCATACTGCATTGAAGAAGGCTTTAAACTAGCGATTGAGACCATAAACACATTTTGAAAACGTTTACTGAGGTTAGAAATCAAGTGAGAAGTTGGTGAATTCTCCATTGACTTGTATAGAGACGGAAGTCCTTTTGACACCAAAACGGTCGCCCCATGGTGGCCTTTTGATAGAATGCAGTTTTAAGTTACTTCCGCGTTGGCCTCATTTCAGTGGACTGGAACTCCCCGCCTGGTATTGGCTCAAATATAAGAGCAAGATTTGTGGTAAAATGAAACACATTTTTACAGTCGTCCTGTTGGGAAAGTTTCCCTGAGATACTATTAATCCAAGGAGAAGAGAGAGTTCTCATCCTTGAAGCACTTTTCTCTCGTAAAAGTCAAATGCTTCCATTAAAACAGAACGTAAATCTCACATTTATGTATCTTGTCTATCAGTCACTCTCTCTCTCTTCCTGTGAAGCTCTGAGGAAACAGTCAAAATGATTTTTTTTGGCACACTTTAACATGTTTCAGACTGTCTCTTTGAGCTTCTCATCGTCTGTGGCAGCAGTTATTCTTGCCTCGTTGACAGATGATTTGGACTTCTGTTCCTTTCTGCAGTGACGACATCTAAAGACGCTTTCAACTTGTTTTCACTCGTTATGAATTTATTTCCTCTGCAGCAGAAAAACAGAAGCTTCACAGTAAACTGATCTAACCAAACACCTTCAGCACAGACTGGAAGAAACTCAGTAGCATAGCAACATTAAGGCTTTAAACTACCCATAATGCAACACTCTCTGTAGGAGCCGCAGCATGGATGTATTATAACAGCTGATAGGGCAACGCTGATCCTTATTAGCCAATTTTCCCCAGTGGTCACTCACGGTATTGCAGCTATTAAAAAAAATCCCTAAAACTTTCCTCAAGCTGAGGAGCCTTCCTTCTTTACTTCCTTCCATCTTTCCTTCCTTCCTGTCTTCTTTTCCTTCTTTCTTTCCTTCCTGTCTTCTTTTCCTTCCTTCTTTCCTTCCTGTCTTCTTTTCCTTCCTTCTTTCCTTCCTTCCTGTCTTCTTTTCCTTCCTTCTTTCCTTCCTTTCTTCTGTCCTTCCTTCCTGTCTTCTTTTCCTTCCTTCTGTCATTCCATCTTTCCTTCCTTCTGTCCTTTCTTCCTGTCTTCTTTTCCTTCATTCCATCTTTCCTTCCTTCCTTCAGGTCTTCTTTTCCTTCTTTCTTTCCTTGCTTCCTGTCTTATTTTCCTTCCTTCTTTCCTTCCTTTCTTCTGTCCTTCCTTCTTGTCTTCTTTTCCTTCCTTCTTTCATTCCATCTTTCCTTCCTTCCTTCTGCGCTTTCTTCCTGTCTTCTTTTCCTTCATTCCATCTTTCCTTCCTTCCTTCCTTCCTTCAGGTCTTCTTTTCCTTCCTTCTTTCCTTCCTTCTTTCTTTCCTTCCTTTCTTCTGTCCTTCCTTCCTGTCTTCTTTTCCTTCTTCTGTACTTCCTTCTTTCCTTCCTTCCTTCTGTCCTTCCTTCCTGTCTTATTTTCCTTCCTTCCTTCCCTCCATCTTTCCTTCCTGTTTTCCTTCTTTCCCCCATTCCTTCCTTCTTTCATTCCTTCCTTCCTTCCTTCCTTCCTTCCTTCCTTCCTTCCTTCCTTCCTTCCTTCCCTCCATCTTTTTAATAATCCAGCCCACATGAGATCATATAGTTCTGTATGTGGCTCTTTAATGAAGACTAGTTTGACCCTCCTGGTTTAAAGTGTTAACTGAATGTGACAATATAGACTCGATAGATCAATAGAATTACATGAGAACATTTAGGATCAATACTCAGATCGGCATCGTCATTAGCTCAAGTTTACTGCAGAAAGATGAGACATGGAGAACAGTTTGTCCCCTCTGGATCTGTCTCTGCTTTTAATTGATTTCACTGGGTTTTATTACCAAAGTGAAAAGAGACAAATATCCCCAAAAACATCAACTCAGACCATATTTCTACATGAAATCCCTCCTTCTCTCCTTCTCTCCATCCAACCATTGATTTACTATTAGACCACCAGTCTCATGTCGGGTCTGTAGCCTCCTCCTCCTCTTCCTCCTCCCTCCCACACACACACACACACACACACACACCGATCCTCGTTAGCATTTCCAGCATTAGAATTCACACTTACCCTCCATTCCCACGAGTCACACGTCTCCTTTTAATCAGCAGCCCGTCTACCGCTAATTATCCTGCACGCACACACTCTTACAGTACACACACACACACACACACACACACACACACACACAGGCAGGTTAACGCTGTGACCTCTGTCTGTAGGTATATGATGGTACATGTGTAAAGCCGCGGTCACCTGTGTGTTTTGGGTCACAGCAGATGGGTTTTTATATCAGCTGTTTTTTAGACTGTGTGGATGATTGAGGGCAAAGGAGACATATCATGCTTTTTATGATTTGCTGTGACTTGCTGACCCCGTCTGTTTTGACTGTTCCTTCTTTCCTCCCTTCCCTCCTTCTGTCTGTCCTTCCTCCCTCCTTCTTTCTCTCTTTCTTTCCTTCATTTCTCTTTCCTCCCTCCTTCTTTCCTTCCTCCATCCCCCTTTCTTCCTTCCTTCTGTCCTTCCTTCCTCCCTACCTCCCTCCCTCCTTCCCTCCTTCCTCCCTTCCTTCTTTCCTCTGTCCTTCTTTCCTTCCTTCGTCCTTTCCTCTTTTCCTTCCTCCCTCCCTCCTACCTTCCTTCTTTCCTCCGTCCTTCCTTTCCTTCCTCCCTTCCTCCCTTCCTTCTTTCCTCTGTCCTTCTTTCCTTCCTTCCTCCCTTCCTCTTTTCCTTTCTCCCTCCTACCTTCCTTCCTTCTTTCCTCCGTCCTTCCTTTCCTCTCCTCCCCTCCCTTCCTTCCTCCCTCCTTCTTTCCCTCCATCCTTCATCCCTCCTTTCCTTCCTTCTTCCTTCCTCCTTCCTCCATACCTTTCCTTCTTTCTTCCCTCTTTTCCTTCCTTCTTCCTCCCTTCCTCCCTCCTTCCCTTCCTTCTTCCTCCCTTCCATCCCTCCTTCCTTCCTCCCTCCTTTCCTTCCTTCTTCCTCCCTTCCTTCCTTCCTTGACTCGAGGACAACAGGAGGGTTAAATCACACAAAGATATTCTACTAGAGCCCCAGAATATAAATATAGAACTGAATATTTCCTCTTGAGCCAATATTTACCGCGGGATAATCACTTATAAATAATATAAATAAGATGGCAGCTACATCTACTGTCTGATAAACTGACTCATGGTGGCGGACTCTGTATTTTTCTTCTAGTAAACAAATCAAATAAAACATAATTATGTTGCATTAATAATTTGAGACTTGGCTGGCTCTCAGCTTCAAGCCCATTTGTTCCTACTCAAGAAGTAAATCTATAAAAAATATGTTGTTTCTTTTTTTTTTGTAATTTCCAAAAACAGTCACTGTAGTTTTTAGCAAATGTTACTCAAACTGGATGAAACAGGAGCTAAGATAGATAAGGAGTTTCTAACTGGAAATCATACAAAGATATTCCAGTAGAGCCCCAGGATATAAATATAGAGCTGGAGATGTGCAGAATATTTCCTCTTTAAGTAGAAGGCCACCTGATGCACCATGACAGTGTCTTTTTTTAACGTTATATTTTTAAATTCTGAACATCAGCAGTAAGATTAAGGCTGCATAGGTTTTTTTAAATAAACTATGATTAAAGTAAAGAATCTTAATTTGGACACCTGAATGATTTAAGTGTTTGTCATTTCACTAGTTTTAAGTAACTTTAGTGATTTTTTTTTTTTTTTTCATGCATTTAAAAATAAATAAATCATGTCTAATTAGCAGTTTGAGGCTACCAGCTCTTGCAATCTTTGTTGTGTCCAGTTACCATGGTTACAGGTCAGCATTCTAACAGGTTACCGTAGTAACAGGTTAGTGTTAACCATGCAGAGAAGATCAATCAAAACCAAATTAGAGGTGAAAATGAAGTCATAAGGATTTCTTCTTTAACCTTTGTGTCGTCCTCCCGGGTCAAATTGACCCCGTCTGTTTTGACTGTTCCTTCTTTCCTCCCTTCCTTCCTTCGCTCTTTCTTTCCTTCCTTTCTCTTTCCTCCTTTCCTTCTTTAATTCCTCCATCCCCCTTTCTTCCTTCCCTCTTTCCTTCCTTTCTCCCTCCCTCCTTCTTTCCTCCCTCATTCCTTCTCTCTGTCTTTCCTCCCCCTACCTTTCTCCCTTCCTTCTTTCCTCTGTCCTTCTTTCCTTACTTCCTCTTTTCCTTTCTCCCTCCCTCCCTCCTTCTTTCTTCCGTCCTTCCTTACTTCCTTTCCTTCCTCCCTCTTTCTTTCCTTTCCTCCCTTCTTTCCTTCCTTCCTTCCTTCCTTCCTCCCTTCCTTCCTTCCTGCCTGCCTCCCTCCCTTCCTTCCTTCCTCACTCCCTTCCTTCCTTGACTCGAGGACAACAGGAGGGTTAAATCACATTCGTCTATAATGTTAAATAGTTTCACTGTCTGAGTTTATCTTACTATATTATTGTGATAAGTATTAAGTGAATATCTGGAGGAAGATTTAAGGTGGTAGACTGTCATCATCAATCCTTTAACTGACTCTTATTAAACAGCCAACTGATCGTAATGTTACATTAATAATATTACATCAGCTTATTGCGTAATTCTCAGAGGACTGCCGATGAATGAAGTCCATAAATCAGTTCTGACAGAGACTAAACATGAGTGAATAAAGATGTTTCTTATTAACAGCAGAGCAGCAGGTCAAAGAGCTAAATCTACTTGTGAATAAGAGATATTATTGGTCTTTATTCTATTTAATCAGGAGTCACAGTGTTTAATTCAACCAGACTCCACATGAAAACACTCATCAGTTAATCCCTCTATTCATCCATCTTTTAATATCTTCTTTTAGTTTTTACGAGTTAATGAAACATGTAAACATTTAATTATAGCTCTCTTAATTTGATTTACTTTTTGTCTCGTTTGTCTCGACCTCAACGTCTCTTATTTTCCTGCGTTAGTCGTAAACTAATGAGAGATGCAGAATCATCAAATATAAACGTATTTCTGCAGGTTACTGATCTGATATTTTCAGCTGGGGATTAATTTACCTTCAGCACTCTCGTGCATATTCCTGTCTGCAGGTCTGTGTGTGTGTGTGTGTGTGTGTGTGTGTGTGTGTGTGTGTGTGTGTGTGTGTGTGTGTGTGTGTGTGTGTGTGTGTGTGTGTGTGTGTGTGTGTGTGTGTGTGTGTGTGTGTGTGTGTGCACTCCTCACACTGATATTTCCATGGATAAATAAAGAGATAGAAACAAACATTAACCCTCATGTTTTCCTCGAGTCAAGGAAGGAAAGGAGGAAGGAAGGGAAGAAGGAGGAAGGAAAGGAGGGAGGGAGGAAGGGAAGAAGGAAGGAAGGAAAGGAGGAAGGAAGGAAGTAAAGGAGGGAGGAAGAGAGGGAGGAAAGGAAAGGAAAGGAAGGAAGGACGGAGGAAAGAAGGAAGATAGGAGGGAGGGAGGGAGGAAAGGAGGGAGGGAGGGAGGGAGAAAGGAAAAGAGCAAGGAAGGAAAGAAGGACAGAGGAAAGAAGGAAGGGGGAAGGTAGAGGGGAGGAAGGAGGGAAGGAAAGAATGAAGGGGAGGAGGGAAAGGAAGGAAAGAAGGAGGGAGGGAGGAAGGAAGGAAGAAAAGGGGATGGAGGAAGGAAAGAAGGAAGGGTGGAAAGAGAGGAAGGGTTAGGGATTAATTTACCTTCAGCACTCTTGTGCATATTCCTGTCTGCAGGTTGGTGTGTGTGTGTGTGTGTGTGTGTGTGTGTGTGTGTGTGTGTGTGTGTGTGTGTGTGTGTGTGTGTGTGTGTGTGTGTGAGTGTGTGTGTGTGTGTGTGTGTGTGTGTGTGTGTGTGTGTGTGTGTGATCAAGACATGAGGTTCAGCCATGAGGCACCATTGACGTGGTTTTAATCGGGGGGGGGGGGGGGGGGTTTAGCAACAGTGAAGCTCAGTGGCACAGTAGAAGAAGAAGAAACATCACAGATAATTATTAGTAGTTGATGAATTCATTTTTGGTTTTTTAATGAGATTTGTCCATCAGAAGAAAAATATAGAGTTTCATCATATTTGTCCGTCTCCTTCTTTCATCTACTGTCAGTAAAGATAAAACACTGCTGCAGCCACTTCAAAACACATATGAGTTGGTCTGATGTTAATTCTCATAATTTGATATATATATTTAATACGTTAACAATGGACACTGGATGCACGATAAGTTACTGCAGCAGTTCTTCATGCAAAGTTTCACTGATGTCATCTTTCAGAAAACAGGAAGCAGTAACTTGAGTCAACTCTACATTTCATTATAAAGGTGAAATCTGTGTTTTTAAAGCAAAATCAGGATTAGAAGTAGTTAAAAAATCAGATTAATGCTCTCAAAATCAGATTAACCCTCCTGTTGTCCTCAGGTCAAGGAAGGAAGGGAGGAAAGAAGGAAGGAAGGAAGGAAGGAAAGGAGTAAGGAAGAAGGACGTAAGGAGAGAATGAAGGGAGGAAAGGAAAGGAGGGAGGAAGGTAGGAGGGAGGGAGGAAAGAAGGACAGAGGAAAGAAGGAAGGGAGGAAGGTAGGGGGGAGGAAAGAAAGAGAGAAGGAAGGAGGGAGGGAGGACAGACGGAAGGAGGGAAGGGAGGAAGGAAAGGAAAAAAGGAAGGAAGGAAAGAAGGAGGGAGGGAGGAAGTATGGACAGAAGGAAGGAAGAAAGGGGGATGGAGGAAGGAAGGAGGGAGGGAGGAAGGAAAAAAGGAAAGAGGGAGGGAGGCAGGACAGAAGGAAGGAAGAAAGGGGGATGGAGGAAGGAAGGAAGGGAGGAAAGAAGGAACAGTTAAAACAGACAGGGTCAATTTGACCCGGGAGGACGACACGAATGTTAATCTCAGAATAGCCCAAAAGAAAAAAAGTTTGGCTCAAATCAAA
Organism: Scomber scombrus; assembly: GCF_963691925.1. Classification (NCBI taxonomy): domain Eukaryota; kingdom Metazoa; phylum Chordata; class Actinopteri; order Scombriformes; family Scombridae; genus Scomber; species Scomber scombrus. The sequence continues at coordinate 2,791,397 of NC_084975.1, read as the reverse complement.
TGTGAATGATTTAAAATAGACTCAAGAAAAAGTTCATTAGTATTGATTAGTTGTGGGTAAGTTGTTGAGTTTTACCTCATTCTGGCCATATTTCATGATGTCTACAGTATATTCTGATCTATAATCTTATTAAAAGTATGAACTCTTGATTATTGTGCAGACTGCAGAGAGATCTGAAGGATTAGTTCCAGAGATGTAAAATCATCCGTAAACACTCCCACCAACCAGAGATGGAAGAGAACATACATCATGATTTATGTGACAAATGACTTTCTATCACTATTCATCACAGAATGTATTTGTTTCTCCTCTGGAGCGTCTGACGGGACACGAGAGGGGATTATAATGTTTGGAAACACAACAACACTCGGACATGTTGACATGAGTCTTCAGGACAGTGAGACTAGTCCTGGTTGTTTTATAGAGAGGTTTGGTCTCTCTTACAGTCATGGCTGCCATTTAGGTCACTTATATTATTTATCATTAATATCTACACATATAGAAGAAGGTTTTAAGTTGAGTACAGATGTTTTCTAGACTGAATGTGATGAAATTTGACGTTTTCAGGCCAAGAATAAAGAAATAACTCACATAGAAACAATTTATTTTCTGTAATATTGTGACATTTTTACATTTGTTTTAACCCATTTTTCTGCCTCTCCTTGCATTTTATGTTATTTGTTCTTTGTAGCTTTCTGTGTAATTTTTAGATCGTCCAAACTAAA